>NC_142390.1:7685000-7737500 GCF_059441005.1 Hippichthys cyanospilos
TTTCTTTTGTCATCCATTTAGACCAAATAATCAACCCCAGAGTTATTATATAGGACTGTTTGGCATCTTATTTGTGGCAATGTGGACCCACACAAAATGGCTGCGGAAGGGATTTTGTGTCAGATCTGACTGGAAGATAAGAGAATAGCGGCACTGCGACTTTCTGAAAGGAATCTCACACACACACAAACATAACCAGAATGCATGTGTGTGTGTGTGTGTGTGTGTGTGGGGGGGGGGGGGGTGTCACCATGCACGGCGCCACCTGGGGAGGGAAGCCAAGATGAAGGTAGCCAGCAGGAACCCAAAAAAAAAAAAAAAAAAAGACAAAAGACAAGCGCAGGAGGTGTCCACCAACATTTTCACTTCCTCCTTTTTGGCAGTGATGTGGTTGAGTGCCGGTGGTGTCTCCTCCACCTCCACCTGCAACTCCTGCTCCGTTTCCTCTTCCTCGTCATCCTCGTCGAACGGGTTGGAGCCCGCCGGCGCCGCTTTGGCAGGCGCAGTCAGGCTGATGGCGCAGGACACAGTAAAAAAGCGGATGCTGATCAAGCCACACACACACGATGATGAGCGTTTTCCACGAGGAAAGCTCCCACATTATCCCACTGACTCACTGATCATGCAGATAGCTCCGCCCCCAATTGGACATCCAAACGCAGCTCAGCGTTTCGAGTGGCTGACGGGAAGGCGCCTCAATCTTTCCGCCACTACCCAAATCTCGTGACCAAAAGGAGCTTTAACTTCTTTTGGTCAGCGTTTTGAAGGCCACTTGAGAAACGATATTGCAACTTCTTGACTGTGCTGCCCCCTAGTGACTTGGAGTATGACATGAAACAATAAGTGACGTTTCAGAGACGTAATCTATCCACTTGGGGTCAACGTCCTTGTCCCCTTGTAGTATCTGTGACTTTTGAGTGTGTATGACTTTAAAAGGCGGGGCCTGCCCCGGATGACTGGCATGGGTGTTGAATGAGAATGGAGAGATGCTAACCCATTAAGCAGCTTGTGTGTGAACGTGAACATGAATGGGACGTCCTCATCACTGTTTATCAAAAAAACACTTTTGACTTGAAAAAAAAACAACTAAACAACAATCAACCAATGCCACAAGAGGGATCGAGGTTTTACTTACAAAACGTTTTGAAACGATTGAGTCACTGGTTCAGTCGTTTTTCTAAGTAAAGTGTATTTTTTCAATTAAACACAAAAGATCTGTTTTGGATTGGAAAATTTAAAGACAGTAGCTCTATATCAGAGGTCCTGGTACCGATTCGAGGACCAACTGGTACCAGCCCGCATGAGCCACAACCGAAATAATAACGTTTTATAACTGATACACTGCGGTTTATCCTTCAGTTCATTTATTTGTGCTACGTTTTGCTTGATGTTTATTTTTAGCGCTGCCTCTGGCCGCTGTTGGTATCACTTTTTTTTTTTTTAAATGGACGTGTGGCTTCATTTGAGAACAGTCACTGTTGGTGACGCACACGACGTTCTGACCAGTCCGTAGTGATAAAACTATTGCTCTAAATGCCTACTTGATTATTAAAATGGTCAATTTGATGGTCAATTACTTGTCAATTAATCCTGACCGCACTAATGTTTAGGCTTAATAAATGTAATGTAGGAATGGGTAGCAAAAAAAAAAAAAAAAAAACTAAACAAGGGCAAACAGGCTTTTCTACTACCTGCAGTATCGTTTCGATGTTTGCTGTTGATTAAACGTTACACCTCGCAAAAACTATGGACGTTAACCTTTGTTTGTGTTGGCGCAGATGAGCGAATCGTGCAGAGTTATTCCATAAACACACCTCCTTTAAAATGTAACTTTGTTCTTGTTGCAGTCAACAAAGCTTACTAGCCTTGTCCTCTTCGGAGATATAAACGCATATAGAGGTCAAATATTTCCCGTGGCCCGCATTTCTCACGCTAACTCCTCTCTCATGAAATCGGAGACTTTTTTTGGAGTGCGCACGTATACCGAGCGGGTGAGCTGACTTTCTCGCGCAGGTGTTTTGTTTGTCCGAAGCCAACATTCCGGCACCTTATCGTGGCGCGGCGTGCAGCGATATTTCCACATTACCGCTTTGGCACGTGTTCAAGTATGCAAAGACGTCTTTGGCAACAAACTGCGAGTGTTTGCGGTCGCCGGGGAAACGGCTGCATGAGCGTGGCACCCCGAGGAGCTTTTGTGCGCATTCCTGCACAGGATGCAGCCATATATGGTTGGGAGATAAGCTGTTAAAAGCTGAAATGCAACATGTACCTGCTGTTGTTGGTCTTGAGGGGTTGGACCGGCTGGTCGGCTCCGGTTTGACTGATGCCCGTCAGCGTGACTCCCTCGGAGGGCTTCTTGGTGCCCCGTCTGCTGAGGCTCCGGTTCAAATCTATGGACCAGTCCTGTGACGGAAAAAGGGTTTAAATATTGTTCCGCAGGCGCTCGTTTTCAAGGTGCCGCATTGAGAACAAGCTAGTGAAGAGAACCCCAAACCAATAGGGGGCAGCATATTCTCAGTGGATGCGCTCTTAAGTTAGCAGCTTCAAGCAGCGTTTCCCAACATCTGTTGACCCAAGGCACATATTTGACCCAAGAAATCTCATCTTGTACGTCAAATCATTTTTCCTCATGCCAATAGAGAAGAAAAAAAAAAAATCCATTCCATTTTTTTCCCCAGAGTATTTGGCTAAAGAAGGATTGAAAAAGGAAGTACTAGATTAATTAGATAACTAATCTATCACTTTATGTCATTCAGTCATAAAACAATTCATTATTTTACATCAGGGGTGTCAAAATATATTCTCAAATGGAATGGACCAATAAAATCATTATTTGATTATATATTTACATATCTTTAAAACATTAACTTTGTATTTATTCTTTTTTGTTACTCCTGTCCAAAATAGTGCAATCACAACATCACTATTGATTATAAAATATCAGCATTACTAAAACATTTCAAGTCTTTCATATAATAAAAATAAATACATAAATAAATCAGCTCATTTTTATACTTTACAAAATCATATCGTAGGCCAGATCAAACCCGTTGGTCATCAAATACTAAAGTGATTTCTTCAGGCACTAAAACACTGAAGTATTCAATTATTTTATGGTTATTAATTGATTCAATACTAAATATATTCAATACTTTAAATGAGTAAAGTTAAATTACTGAAAAAAAAAATCAAAATGAAAAAGCTTTTAAAACAAAAACTTATCTTTTTTTGAGCTAACAGAAGCTACAACATTCATTTTCACCTTTGTCAATATCAAGCATGGGTTTTCCAGATTAATTTGAAACATATTTGTTATTTTGGCGCTGCTGTACATTTGTACACATACACTCAACAATCATTCAATAAACAAACACAATTATCGCCCACACTATAAAATACTACACTAAAAACAAGAATTTTGGAAGAAAAAAAAACGGATATAAAAACTCCTAATATGCCATGGTACAGTAGTTGGGAGACACTAGCTTCAAGTACAAGGCACATAACGTCATTCATATCCTTCACCTGCAGAGGGGGTTTAAAAAAAAAAAACAAAAAAAAAACTCTCCACCACCAGAGGTGAACCGGGGAGTTTGTAGCCCCTTTCACACTGCCCTCATCTTCGCATCATAAACACAATTTAGCGGCTTCCCGCATTCAAACATTTCAATGCGTTGTAGTATGAAAGGGGCTTTATTTATTTTGGACATCATTAGACGCTCGTCCCGACCGCTCACAAGGATCACTTCTGACCTGGCGAGCGGCCTCGTGTGACAAGTTGTGCAATTCCCCCACTCGCCACCTTAAGACGCACGCCAATGAAAGCAGAAGTGCCGGTCGGTGTTAGCGTAGGGCTGGGCGATAAATCAAATGAACTCATTTTAAAGCTTGAACATTTGAGAATAAAGTGGCAGGATGATGGATAGGTGCAAGACATATTTACTGTAGGTACTAACTACCGTATTTTCCACACTATAAGGTGCACCGGATTATAAGGCGCACCCCCAATTAATGACACATCGAAAAACTTTTTCCACATATAAGGCGCACCGGATTATAAGGCGCACCCTCAATTAATGACATATTTAAAAACTTTTTCAATCACGACATAGTAATATTCAAAGTAATAACAATAATAACTCAAAGAATAACTCTAAACAGCATAATAACTCAATGTCAATATGACCAACCTTGTTCAAAGCTTACTTTGTCAGTTCATATCCCATCTACCAATCCCAATCTCAATATTGATCCATATATAAGGCGCGCCTGATTTTAAGGCAGACCCTCAATTTATGACATATTTTAAAACTTTTTCCATATATAAGGCACACCGGATTATAATCCGCACCCTCAATTAATGACATATTTTAAAAGTTTTTCCATAAATAAAGCACACCGGATTATATATAAGGCGCACCCCCAATTAATGACATCTTTCAAAACTTTTTCCACATATAAGGCGCACCGGATTTCAAGGCGCACCCTCAATTAATGACATTTTTTAAAACTTTTTCAATCACAATATAGTAATACTCAAAGTAATAACAATAATAACTCAAATAATAACTCATAATAACTCAATGTCAATATGACCAACCTTGTTCAAAGCTTAGTGTCAGTTCATATCCCATCTACCAATCCCAACCTCATTATTGATCCATATATAAGGCGCGCCTGATTATAAAGCGCACCATCAGCGTTTAAAAAAAAAATAAGGCTTTTAGGTGCGCCTTATAGTGCGGAAAATACCGTACTTAACCTAGTCCACTTATTTAGAAGTAAAAATGTTCATACTTTGTCTTTAATAATTAAAAAATTGGGGAGGGTGTTTTTGAGCCATATCACCCAGCCCTATGTAAGCGTGAATAAATCCCCTTTTTTTCAAGGTCGCCGTGATACGAAGGGCGCTCGTCCCGTGCAGCACTCACTACAATGGACCTTCTCTTAAAGGAGCGAATGCGGGACCAATCCAAGTTCTGGAGGAAAGGGAGGAGGATTAAACGTGATCCGGGAAAATGCTGCAAATTCTCCCACAGATCAATGCATCGTCTTCCCTGCTGCCGAATATGATCATCGCGGCAACTTTATTGACATAATTGCAGCAGCTTACCTCAAACTGAGGCCAGTTCATGGGCATGCCAGGCCCGTGATTGGACCGGAACCATTTCAGGTCCTCCTCCGCATCCGTGGCGGCGATGGTGTCTTCCAGTGTGTGGTAAATTGTCTGGAACCTATTGAGAAGCGGGTTAGCTTCTTTTTTTGGCGTTTTTGGTGCAAAGAGCCTACCTGTGATTGGCGGAGAGGTCCAAGTGCTGCTTGACTTCCAGAAGGAGCTCCTTGAAGAAGCGGATGCGCTTGTCTTCAAACTGCTGCCACTGCTCAAACACCTGCTCCATGTTCTCCATGTACTGAGGCGTCAGCTTGTCCAGCTCCTCCAAGGACTTCTGGTAGCGTTCCTTCGTCTGGACGCGGGGGAATCGGAGAGTTTGCGGGCAATTTCGGAGGTGAGGACCTTGAGTGCTTGCTACCTTCTGCGCCTCCTGCTGGCACTTCTCCACCTTCTCCTGGAGTTTCTTCTGCGCTTCGGGGTTGTTGTTGTTCTCCAGTTTGCTGTTGCTCTCCCGGCTAGCCGCCAGCTTCTCCTCCTTGCAGGCGCTGTGGTACGACTTCTTCATTGTCTCCACCTGGGAAATCGACTCAGATGATTCATTCATGAAGGTTTCCAAACCTTTGACTGACAGTAACTAGATGACGCCAGACAAGGAACGGACCTCTTTGAGCTTCTTGGCCCAGGGCTTCTGCGCCTTGCGGAAGGCGTCGTCGGCCTCTTTGGTCTCCTTGAAGCCGCCGATCATCTGCTTGTGGTAGGCGTCGCGCTGCCAGTTCTTCAGCTTCTCGTAGTCCTCGCCCATCAGCGCCGCCTTCACCTCCATGTGCAGCTCGCTCACCTTCTCCGCCTCCGTGCACAGAGCCAACCACGCCCGCTCCAGCATGCCGTACTGGGGACCTGCCGGTCAAAAGTTTGAAAGCAGTTTGGGATAAACCACACCCTCATGATTTTTGGCCTGTTTAAGTGCCGCTTCACTCCTTGCTGCCACCAACCTCAAGTATCAATTTTGCAGATGTCCAATCTTCAATCAAGCCACTTTTTTGTAATATCAAACAGTCAAATTGAAAAAGGAACAGTGTTTAAAACATATTTTTACACGTCTAGCTCGAACATGATCCCTAAACAGCTGTTCTTTTTGTTGTTGTTTTTTCATACATTTCTACAGATGTAGAAATTCAGTCAGCCAATGAACCAGGGCAAAATTCTTTCTTTCTTTGTATACTAAATAAAAAAAATCTAATCAAGAAATAATCAATATAAATGAGGCAACAAATTATAAGCAATATTACTGATCAAAAGATCCGCAAAAAAGAGAAAAAAAGGGAAATAATGAACATGTAAACAAATATTGAGGTGATATGGATATTATAAATATTTTACATATGTAAAAAATAGTCATAAAAAATTATTTAATTACAGAAATCGAAAAATAATTCAAAGTTTAATTAAATCTCTTGTGTTTTCTATTCAAAACAACTCAAATGAATAATTATTAAGGGTCTCATTTGATTTTTACTTAAAACCGAGCAAAGTGAAATTCAATTATTAATATTGAGTAACATGGATGTTTTCTTTTTAGTGTAGTCATATTTTTATTGTTTTTTTATTTATTTCTTTCACTGTAATTTAGTTTTTAGGGCTGGTCTATTACCTTATAAATTTTTTAACGATTTGTTTTTTCTTCAATCTATTTACTTCACTAATTAACACATTCATAAAAGAACCCGTATTTAGGCACTAACAGAAAAACAGGTTTTAACCCAATCCAGCATGCAGTATTTGTGGAATGCAAGATAAAAACAGAAAAGGTCACTTAACATTGCGTTATAAAGTAAACAACAATTCCCAAACAACTTTTTGACCTTCCTTCTTCTGCACAAAATTACCGATAACTTATGCCACTCTGATTGCAAGCAGAAGCCGAGCTGGCTGCTTGTGCTAACGCTAAAGCTAATGCTAATGTTAATGCTGGAGTTCATGTTAAAAATTTAGGACACAGGTATGTTAACAGTTTAATAGTGAACGCTTAAGAGTGAAATAAATTAAAAACCAACTACCTAACAAAGGCTAAAATGGCAACATGTATTGGTTAATGATATTTTAATTTATTTGTTATTATTCTGTCAGTTTAAAATATCATACTTGCATCTGACAACCAAAAACTTACTAGGATTAAATTCTATGTGATTAGCCCCCCCACCGACCTTTCTCTACGAGCTGCCTCAAGCGTTTGCCCCACTCAGTCAGCTGCTGCGCATACGACTTCTCGATGCGCGCTCGCTCGTGGATGCAGCTCATCAGGTCGTTGCACAGGCGGTTGCCGTCGTCCACGCGCTTCACTGTGCGCTTGTAGTTCCCCACCTAAGAGAGGGAAAATAAATACATAAATCCCAGTTCTGTGCCATTTTTCGCATTGACATCTCTTTGCGCATCCTCACCTCCCAGAAGCTGTCGCTGGAGACATCGATCATGGAGTCGTCGTAGGAGCCCGACATGGCTGCTGACCCGAGTGACAAGTAGCCTGGACAGAAGTGGATATTTTTTTAAATAGCAACAAATTGATGAAAAAAAAACAGTTTGTATTGTATTACTTTTTCCAATGAGTGTGGGAAAACTTCCACTTCCACCAAAACACAGACATGTCTCTGTCTTCGTTCCTCCACCCCCACCTCCCCGTGTCCACCAATTAAAAAGCCTCTCTTTATTCCTCACATGCACTCGTTCCTCCTCGGTGCAGCTGCCCTGCTCAACATCCAAGACCAATTTTTGGAGGACAATTTCTCGCTTAATTCCAGTGTTGATAGGGAGTCAGAGGTGGACGTTTTGCAAAAGAAAACAAAACCTGTACTCCTCGAGGGCCACTATCCTGCATGTTTTCGATGCTTCTGTCCTCAACACCCCTCATTTAAATAATTAGCTCATCAGCAAGCTCTGCAGGAGCTAGAAAATGGTTCTAATGATTTGAATCAGGAGTGTTTAAGGGAGAAGTATCAGAAACACGCAGGACTGAGGCCCTCAGGAACTGCAGACCTATGGTCTATAATACATTGAGCAACACATTTTTCTCATTGAGATAGCTGAGCATGGGTGGGAGGTCAATGTATGCGCTGTGTTTCAAAGTCATGGTTTCATAATCTAAAATACATTCAGTACACAATCTTGCTCAACACATTCATTGTACAGACCTAAAGTAGAGGCAAAGTATGAGATTTTTGTGTTATTTTGCTTTTTAAATATGTTTTACATTTTTCTCATTGAGATAGATGAGTATGGTGGGAGGTCAATGTATACGCTGTGTTTAAAAGTCATGGTTTCATAAACTGAAATGCGTTCAGTACACAATCTTGCTCAACACATTCATTGTACAGGCCTAAAGTAAAGGCAAAGTATGAGATTTTTGTGTTATTTTGCTTTTTAAATATGATTTGAATGAATAAATCGCGGACGGGGATCCACGGCACGCCACGTATTGACGAGACTGTAAATGACAAACCGGCAAAAAAAAAAAAAAAAAAAGTAAAATGCTCAACTGTGAAAATTGCCATTAGACACACACATACATGCCAAATAGAAGGCTTTCCGGAAAGAATGCATGGGTGTGTGTGTGTGTGTGTGTGTGTGTGTGTGTGATATTGGCTGGTCATTGACCCGTGGTGCGCAGGCCAGCTTGCACAGTGAGTGTTATTGTGGCCACATCAACAACTCATCCATACACACTACACACACTCTCCGGAGATATTGACTCACACACCCCAAAAAAAAAAAAAAAAGCAATTGCGGAAGCCTACTCAATTCTTGCGGCTACGTCCGACCTAATCAACGTCCGACAGGAACTAAAAGGGACTTGACTCGCCAGTGCAAATACAGTTGTTGACTCAGGAAAGGTCTGAAGTCCAGCGCATCGCTCGGAAAATCCAACACGATGAAGATCGGGAGTGGTCACACAGTTGTCATTTGCCAAATGTTAACTCCTATCAGTTCTGCACTTCATTGAAGTATCGCCCCAAAATTGGTCAAGCTAAGCTTGGTATATTATGATGTAATCAAACAAAACAATGATGGCCACGCCAGATGCAGTGTCATAAGCCTGATGGAATTTTGGTGGACTAAGGCCTCGAACTACACCTGGGAAGGCTGAGCGAAAAAAAAAAAAAGCTGTGAGGAAATGAGCAGTGATCCAATGAGACTTGATGCGAATGAGAAAATTGAAAGAGGAGCCACTGGGTTGAAAACAAAAGTAAAGCAACTAAGAGGGCCGGTTACATAAGTTAAAAAAATATCATTTTATCAACATTAAGCGGAAGCTCTGTTTCCACTTCCTTCTTTTGTTGCACAAAACGCAGAGTCGATTTGTCCATAGTTGTTGCTAAATCCTAGGAACCCCAAAAAGGGCTCGTTTTCAATGACCCGGGAAGGTTATGACCTCGGGTTTGTGTGTCCCTCTGTGACAAACCCCTTTTATAACACAATGCCGTTTGTTCCGCGCAGGTTCAAGCATTTTCCACTGCGCTCGCCAGAATCTCACAGAGGAGCAGAATGGAGGGAAACTGTGTTACACGGCAATGGAGGGGGGACGGGGAGATACCATCACGCCGGCCGTCTTTCCTGGGGAAGCCCCTGCATCTCCTCTGAACAGTTTAATGGCCCTTAGGCATATTAGTTAGCTGATTTGGGTCCAATTTATGCACTTTCAAGAAAGACTTCTAAGGTATTCGAACACCACAGATCACACACTTAAAATATAGACATTTTACATTAAAGAGATGATACTGATCACATGACTAGGAATAGGAAGTCATTTTTCAAAGCAAGACCGCAGTAGAATACTACAATAATCCCAAATGTGAACAGAAAAACCTCAAAGACATTATAAGTTGTTTTTTTTTTGTTTTCGTTTTTGTCTTTTGGTGGTGGTGCAGGTGTTGAAGCGTTCAAGCGAATAGCGGGGGGCGGGAGACCGGGGGATGTGGAATGACAGGACATGGAGCAGGAGGTGAAACTGCCCCGCCCTTCATCCGTACACACTTGATTCTAAAAAAAAACACTTTTTTATTCCGATTCAATTGCAATTTTACCATTTGGTGAACGTTTAAATATTATTTTACAAGGCCCAGGTTGTTTTAGCGTCTATCAAAGTCTGAGTACTCCTAATGCCACCCAATGTCATCTTATTATTTTTTTATGATTGAACTTTTTGCATTATAGGTTTGATTCCCAAGAAAGAGGATTTTAAAGTATCGTAAATCAACTTTTTTTTGTTGTTAGCTGTGCCCCGCTTCCTTCGTGTTAGCAAATTAGCCGCAGCCGGTGAAAAAAAGAAAAAGTTAAAATGTACGAGATTAACGTGTTGATGCTCTCTTACCTATCACGGGTTTGCTTAAATCGATGAGTTTATGTCCAATTGGTTAGTCAAATTCCTCAGATGTGCTTGTTTCAAGACTTTACTCCTTTATTCGGGAGAATCGATACCACCAGCGAGCGACTGACTGACACCGCAGTCAGTTGCCCCAAAATGTCTTACAACACATCCGGTTAAGATATCAATTTCAAAATAAGAGAACAGGCAACGCCTTTTGCCCTTTATGGCCGCATATAACTTTTCCGACTAACAGCTTTACTGAGAATTTCACCTCAGTCGTGACGTCACTTCCGCTTTGAAGTAAACCTGCAAGTGTCGCTCATATATCTCCATTTATTGTTCATCTTAATTGACTTTTTTCTAGTTTGTAATTATGACATTAATATAAAATCCCTATGAAGGTTTCGGCCATTTACAAACATTATTTTTTGATATAAAATAACAAAGTATCCCAGTGACACCTGGTGATTATGCGAAGGTTTTTTCTTTTTAATATATCTTTTAATATATTACATAAATTTTGTCCAGCTGAAAGTAATACAAGTAAAATATTTTAAAAATTATATAGATGCGAATTGTAGTTTTTCTCATAATTCCCCAGGAATTGTAGTTCATTTATTTTGGCATTGTCCGTCAGTAAGTTTATTATGGTGGCAATTACATGATTTTGTTTACTTTTGTTGAAAATAATACTAAAAAATTCTATTCATTCATAAATATATTAATATTTTTGAAAAAAAAACACCACATTCATTGCTCCAAATTCATTGCAAGAAAACCTTGTTTTAATGTGTTTTATAACGAGAATAAACAATACCTTCTTTCAAATAGATATTCGGACAATTAAAAGGCTAAAAAAATATAAATTTGCAATACGTTAAACGTATTCACATAAATTCTTGTACCTATAGCATATTTATATTTTATTGTTTTAACCTTTTGATGATTTTTTTTTGGTTCATTGTCTCTGTATTACTATTCTACTGTTCCACGATTGTTTACTTATTGAGTTTGTTCATACTTTTCTCACTTTGTATTGGCATTATTGCAATAAAAAATAGTCACTCCCGTGACATTTAAATATTCATATCGTCTTTTATAAAACGTCAATATATATTACAGATATACTTAAATACACAGTTTTTTACATATTCAAGGTCAATTATTTAAACTAGCAGTCGCTGGTGGGTATTTAAGCAAACAATCGTACCTACACTGACTGAACAATCCTTTGTTGATCTTCTTTTTTTTAACCTTTCAAAGACAGAAGATTTCTTCCTTTTTTGTTTCTCCGACCATTCCAAAGTGAACAGACAAAAGCATGTTGAATTATAATTTTATGAAGCAGCTGGAGCGGAGAAATAAAATGACGTTCCACAATAGTAGTAGACAGTAATAGTAGGCAAAACGAGGCACAATCAAAAATAAAACAAATATTCAATAAATTTTAGTCCATGAGGAATAATAATGGTCAGGCACAATTAAAAATAAAACAAATATTCATTCAAATTTGGTCCATGAGGAATAATGATGGTCAGGCACAATTAAAATAAAAACAAATATTCATTAAAATTTAGTCCAGGAGGAATAATGATGGTCAAAATTACATCACTTCCAGGTGGTCGCAGCGGTGCGGACGGTGCCGGTGCCTTTGGCACCCTTTGCCCCCATCAATTGAGCCGAGCGGCTCCGCAAGTCAGCGTTATCGCTCTGCGCTTGCTCTTCATCGTACCTATATACACAGACAAATCACAGGTCAACATGATGCTAGGTTCATACTGCCCTCTGGTGGCAAGGAGGTGGCAGTGACTGATCGTGAGGACTCACGTACAGCAGTTCATAGTTCCCAAGGGCTTCTCTCGGTGGGCTTCGGTTCCAGCGGCTGTCCGGCATCTCGCCGTTGGGCATGACGATATTGAGGGTGTCGTTGATGAGGTTGTACTTGAGGATGCGGTCGTTGGCCGTGCTGGACGTCAGCGATGGAGATGCGTTGACCTGCAGACGTATTAGTATTGAAATATTATTTAATTAGCAGGTGTTCTGCCAGAATACTATCACCAGTCAAACTAGACTGGATTGAGGCCTTCCAGCGCAATAGAGCGCTTTCCACCTTTAGCACATTTACACAATGTAAACAGTATGTGTTCCAACAAAGATCTGCCTTGGGGGCAGTGAAAGAATGTCAAGTCATTGTGCAAGCATGGTCGGCATCTGCAGATGCTGGAATACGCTATCGAAAAACGATGTTATTGTTGTTTTGTTGATAAAATCAGCAGGGAATTCTATGTGTGATGTAGTTTTGAATTGAATGACGACGCTTATGTAAGCTGTTTCAAATCAAACTCCCGTCATTTTTATCAAGCATTTTCATTAAGATATGATGATAGGAGATGTAAATATTGCTTTATTTTTATTTATTATTTAAAACGAGAAGGAAAAAAAAAACATTCCTTCGAGCCGGATTTGAACCAGCGACCTAAGGATTCCCGCAATTGCCTCTACAGTCCTCCGCTCTACCAACTGAGCTATCGAAGGAGTTGAGACACAGCCGATCGTTTAGACATTATAAAATCACTCCAAAGTCGACTAATGGCTCGGAGGTTTTAAGATGCGAGTAAATGAGAACTACGTAAAGCAAATCGAAGGAAAGCGTCCATTAAAACAAAACCAAAAAAACTCCAACCTCGCTAATTCGTTAGCGGCGGGTCGACACCAGCAAGGCGGTCTTAAAGGGGCCGCGACAGAATTATGCCATTCCATCACCATTTTGTTTTTATTTTTTAATGTTAACAACCTGGACACATTATTCGTTGTTTTTATCCCACTATTTGAAAAGTGACATTTGAAGTCAAAATAACCGACGTCTCTTTTTTTCTGGTGCATTGACCCACCTCAATGAGCCACGGCTTGAGCTTGTCATCGATGATGATGTCATAACCATAACACTCAAAACAATGTTTGTCATTGTTCATGACAGGCTGGGAAGGGAGAAACACGTGATGAAGAGTTGACTTCAAACATTTTACTTGAAATCAAACAACTCCCACTTTGGGCGCACACTTACAGCCACAGCTTTTAAGGACTGCACCACAATCCAGTGGATCTGGTCAAAGAGCCGACTGGTCACTTCCTCTCCTCTTGTGCTCTCCAAGTATAGGCGTAGATTGCTCACCGTCCACTTGCCGCCGTGGACGTGGTTGTAATCGTCCTGGGTGGATGAACCACAGCCGAACGACACCATTAACAACCACTGTTACCAAATGGGATCCAATATATCCCAAGTCTTACTCCGTGTTTCTGGATGGCCACGTTGGTGAGGTGCACAAACATGTTGTCCAGCTCACTTGTACTTGGTGTGTACTTCACGGTGCAGAATCTACAGAAACCCAGCTTATACCTGATGATAAACGTCACACAAACAGAAGATATTGGATAAACAGCATTCTTGTTAAATAAATAAAAAAATACTGGGGTAGGTGTGGTCTTACATGTAGCATTTGAGCGGCCGGTACGTGGTGACCAAAACATAAAGACGCAGGTCAAACTTTTTCCCACCAATCAGAAGGGGATTGTCAATGTATAAGGAGATGACGTAGGCCTCCTTCCCACTAGAGGGCGCCATAAACCTGCACCAACAGGAACTTGCGTTTCATTGAAACATAAAGTCTGGTGCTGAGATACTCTATGCCACATACACTCAATTGCTAACCAAAACAGCAGCATCCAGCCTACGTTTGGTTTCTCTGGAATGTGTTATTACATAAATTATATGTTTTGTTTTGTGTTTTTGTAACGTACGTAGATGTGCGGCTGTCCCGTGACCACTTTTTGATCTGGGACAATTTGTTGATAAGGAAGATTCCTTTGCCCTGCGCCTTCCCGCACGGCTTCATGATCCACGTACTGGACGGGTTCTTGCGGAATTCCTCCACAAAGAGATTATAATCCGCCGGGAGCATGAATGTCACAGGGACAAAATCTGAATCACACAAAAAGGATTCTAGCTGATGAGTGATGTTTGTCACTTCCTGTGTGCGAACCTCTTACCGAGATGGATGTACTTCCCGTTGTCGTCCTTCTCTGCCAGCGGGCTGTTTTCCTTCTCCACCTCCTTGCGATAGCGCTTGATGTTCTTGATCATCAGGTCCTTCCTGGTCAGCTCGTAGTGGTTGGGGAAATGGTTGACCATCTGCTCGTCGGTCAGACGGTAGCCGGTGTCCACGCTGAACACATTGCGGATAGTCTGGATGCTCATCCTGCCATGTTAGAAAAATGCCAGCCGTTTTTGCTATAATAGTTCCAAAATTTGTTATGCATGAACAAAGATGATCATTTATGGCAAAGCCACAGCGCCTCTACTGGTTACAATCAAGTGCTGCACTCACTTGTTCAATACAAGTCAATTAATTTCACACGATTTATTAATCTGAATCTCTAACCATGCCCACGCCTATTTATATACATTGCAGCTAAATTAGTTATTACACGGATGCTATGATAGAGTTAAAGTGGAAGCATGATAAATTACTATTAATTACCAGTAAAAATTCCAGTCGTCGTTTTCCGTCACTTGAACCCAGTCCCGCTTCTCAAAGTTGTTGATGAGCACAGATTTCTCGATATCCGTCACCCACTTTACCTTACCGGCCATGATGCCTCCTCCTCCAAAAAAACACAAAACAAACAAACAAAAAAAAACAGGTCAGAAAACAGCTAACAAACAAAAACTACTGATTAGAATGATGAATAATTGATGCAATCGTAAAGCATGTCTTACCGGTGGAGCAAACAGCCAGACATCAGTGGTGCTTTCTCTCACTGACTAGCGGGATGGTGCATCCTCCTTCCCGGGCACCGCCCTCCCTCCTACCCGTCCCTGATGCGCCTTCACCAGTTTGACATCGGCTCCGTTCCCGGTCCCTCAGAGGCTCCGGTTAGAAGGGAAAGAAGCTACTCACTCCATGATGATAGCAAGTGAGCAGCAACTTATCGATCCGGGTGACAGGATGAGGAGGGAGTGACGACACATATCGCGCTTCATAATAAAATCCAGCGTTGGTTGAGTATTAATAAGAATGGTTTTATAATCTGAATTTTAGCGAAGCCGAAATGAGTTTGGGGTGCGATCTTTTCACCGGGAGAACCTAGCAACCAAGCCGCAATGACAAACACTACCTTAGTTCATCTGTTGAGGGCAGTATAAACATGTATAAATTATAACGAAAAAACTGTACAAAAATAATTTTACAAAGGCTTTAAAAACAATGTATGTATAGCGTAAAATCTAAATCAATGACATTTTGAGCATTTACTTTTCTTTTTTTTTTATTTAGCCGTCAAAACAGGAAAAAACGACGGTGGACTTCCGGTCTTTTTATACGAGCACAAAAATGACAATATGATATAAAAAACACATTAGTCAATATCTAAATATTAAATGCACTTACAGTGCAGTCATGTATGTTTATGCTTGGAGTTTTAATAAATAAATTTCGAAACTGTGACATTGTACAGTGGATTTCCGGGTTCGTCGGATGTTTATTGGACCTGGCAAAAAGAAATCTATCTGTAGAAAATATAGAAAAAAACACACACACAAGTCGGGAGTTGCATATAACTCTATTAATATGGTTTTCCAGTGTGTTTGAATTTGTGTATTTTACTAAATGAGCATTAGCACAACGACGGGTTAGACGGGCTAATGCCTCAACCAAAACACAGCGCCCACTTGTCCACTAGAGGGAGCTCGTTTAAAAAAAACGTTAAGAGGTTTATGATGAACATAATACAAAATTATTACGTTTCCATGCATATGAATACAAAATGTGCGTTGTTCAAAATGTGCAGGCTTACTCGTGTAAAATACTGCCATTGTATATCTATTTCACATTTGAGATTGCTTGATGTGCATTTTTAATTGAATTAGAATAAAAATGAAATACTGTATGTGATCATCTGTAGTGTACTTCAAAAACAAATGTTGTATTGCCCTCCCTCCAAATGAGCCGGTAAAGGCGTGGCCAAGCGAAGTCTCTGGCAGTTAACCGCCAGACAAGATTAAAGAGGACGCTGCTGTGAGTTCATTGAAAATAATACCTACAAAACATATATTTTTAATCATAATGTTATTGTATCTCTTACAGGGCGGCGTCCATTTTAATCTACAGACAAGGTATGTTTACTTTTGTTTTTAAACTTTGGCGTGTGAGCTCAGTTTTGGTTCACAAAAGGGAAAATTTAGATTTTTTTCCCCCCTTTTTTAACGTTTATTTTCCTGAGGAACATAATGTGAAAATTATACGTGATCTTGAAAATGACCTTCATGTGATGACTTCATCTCTTTATTGTGACAATAAATGAGAGCGTTTAGATGATGTATTCCGTACCAGATTTTGAGGGTTTAATAATGAGTAATGTGAATAAAAATAACATATTTGTATGGTTTGTGCGAGAAGCAGTTGAAATATGGAAATGCACAATTTGCATGAAAACAGGAAGTGCTTGAAAAGCAGGCGCATGTCCAGCAAATGATTAGCATTACATCTGAAAAATGACTTTATCAAAACAGTACAAATCCTACATTAAGTGGCATGAAGTTGTGTACGTGACCTACAACTGTTGCGCCAACGCATGATGTCACCTTTCTCGAAGAGCCTGTTTGGTCAGGAAGGATGATAACAACACTTCCAGGCTTTGTGTTGACACAGCTTTGTTTGGGAACGTTACACACACGCACAACACACAGACAGACAGACAGACAGACAGACACGTGACGTTACTTTGCATATTTGGCGCCTCTGCAGCAAACAACATGGTGGAGCAAGCACGAGCGCCAAGACGCGCCGTCAACCCCCAGGCGGGACCTGGTGATGACATCACGGGTCACCTGTTTGATGGCACCATCAGGTTGTTTTTTTTTTTTTAATTAGTCCCAATACTTTTGTCTACAGATCATAAACAAGTGAAGGGATTATGTTTGCAGATTATTGTTATGTATTAAACAACTGTGTTGTACTGAAGGAGCGCGAGGCGGTCCACGAGGTCGTTGGGCCGCCAGCTGGCCGCCATCGGGGACCGGTTGGAGCGGAATCGATCCCAGAACCCGCAGGCTCGGTAAAATCACCGCGCATCAAAACGACATCCCGAAACTGCTTAGCTAGTCTGATTGTTGTTGTCGTGTAGGGAGGTGCGGCGTCTATTATGGGACTTGCGGATTGAGAGCAGGGCATTCTGGGTAATATCCAATTTGGAGTTCTCGTGTTGCACGGGCGCATCTAATAGTGCAATTTTACACTCCTAGGTGTCCACTTTGAAACTGGGACGCTGCGGCGAGCTCACTGGCGGAGCGCTCCTGACAGCGGCTCTTTTGTTTCTTCTGGGTTGGAAAAACGGGCCTTAAGCGGGACTTTTGGCCACAAAATATGACAAAAATATTTCTTTTTGTGTTTGTGCTCTTTACTCTGCTTTATACTGAAGAATTTGACAAAAATCACAAAAAAATCAGCTGGTCTTATCAGCTTTCATCTGTGTATTACTCTATCTCCTGGCATATATCCAAATGGCATTTTTAAGTGTTTTTCAGAAGTATTGGGACGCTGGACTGTCTTTTCTTAACACATGAAGGGAGCTGGACTTTCTGTTTTTCACCGAATAAAATCGCTTGGTAGCAAAATCAACAGTCTCTTTATTTACATATAAAAAAAGTCCTTTTAGATTTGTGATTCTGTGGCAAGTGTTTCATAATGATCCCGCACAGATGTGCACAAATCTAGGGGAAGGTTTTTTTTTTTTTTTTTTTCAAATTCCCACCTCGAGGTCAGAGTTGGTCATCGTCGGCCGGGTGGACGTGCGCGTAGCCGTCGAAGGCCTTGCGGTTGCAACGCTGCAGCGTGGCGCCCAGCTGCCGGCCGGGCCCGACCTCGTAGACGCGCGGGAAGCGCTGGCCGCGCGCCCGCTCGAACATCTCGTGCAGCGTCTGCTCCCATTTGACCGCCGCCGTCAGCTGGCGCGTCAGCTGGCGCCGCACGTGGCCCTCGCTCATGTAGCGCTTGCCGTCCACGTTGGAGTATACGCTGATCTCGGGGCGCCGCACCTGCGCCAAGGTATTCTTGTGATAATTGCTCAAAAAAGTCGCTAAAAGTTGAAATATTGATTCGATTTTTCACGCAAAACAATCTGAATGAGTGAATAAAACAACGTTTTATGTAATATTTTATTTATTTAATCGTTGAGCGTTTGAACAATTGAAATTATTAATACAATAATTTTTTAAGATAAAAAAAATGTTAGCCCAGCTAAATATTTTTCAAATGTTTTAAAGCACCAAAACTTTGTCAAATTAAAAAAAAAAATCAATGAGTAATTTTGTTTTAAAAAATGTTTACTTCAAAACTGTTTTTTTGACGACTATATTATTGTGTGGAATGTAACGCTTAAATATTAGTTGGGCATTCACACAGCCAAAATCCAACCTTTGATGTATTTAAAATATATTTAACAAATCAAAAATCAATGAGTAATTCTGTTGTTTTAAAAAATGTTTACTTCAAAACTGTTTTTTTGACAACTTTATTATTGTGTGAAATGTAACGCTTAAATATTAATTGGGCATTCACACAGCCAAAATCCATGCTTTGATGCGTTTAAAATATATTTACCAATTGAATATTTTTTAATGCATCAAAGCCTGAAAATAGGCAGACAGATAACAAATATTTTAAGTTCGCGTTCTTTTTTTTTCTCTCAGTGGACATGCAAACGTGTGTTTCTCAAAATGTTGTTTCCTGGCACTCCTTTTTTGTGAGTTTTGTAAATATATACCAACTGTGTTATTTAATATTCTTTTTCGTGCTTTGTTTTTAATTAATAAAAAAATAAAAACACAAAGCAAGCTCGACAAGGTGCTTGGCAGAGGTAATAATGGCTGACCTCCACCTGTTGTAGAACATCTCTGAAGGGCTCCACGGCAGCACTCATGAGGTCGGTGTGGAAGGCGCCGCTGACGGGCAACATTTTGGTCCTGAGGAAGTGGAGCCGCCTGGCGTTTTGTTGCAGGAAGTCCAGCGCCTGCCGGTGACCGGCCATCACCCTGCCATCAGGGAAGAGGTAGGTGGCCACGTTGCATACGGGTTCCTCCACTCCCAGCTGGCGGCAATGCTCCTTGGCCAGCAGGCAGGCGTGCTTGTATTGCGCCTGAGGTTTGCCCACCACCGACAACATTCCCCCGGGCGCCAGCTCCGATGCTTGCTGCATGGCCTCGGCGCGCACCTTCACCGCGTACAAAGCTGAAGAAGAAAAAGAACTGAGGATCTGATGGCAGAGGAAAAGTAACAGAGGCTCACTAACCATCTGCAAAGCTCATGGAGCCGGAAAAAACGAGTGCGGCGAATTCGCCCACGCTGAAGCCGGCGGCAGCGACGCACATTTCAATGGCCTGAAGACACATGATGAAACATTTCCTTTCGTAGCCTAAAGTATCAGCGACCAGTATCGGCAACCTCCGAGAATAATCGGCAACGAAAATAGGGATAGTATACTGATTACTTGTGGGTTTTGGTGGTTGAGCTTCTCCACAGCTGCCAGTGAGGTGACAAAAACCGCCGGCTGGCAGTGAACCGTCTTAGTGAGCTCCTCCTCGGGGCCGTTCAGGCACAAGGACAGCAGGTCGTAGCCGAGAATCTTGCGGGCCGCCTCGAACATCTCTCTGACGTTGGGGTATCGCAACAGTCCGCGACCCATGCCCACAAACTGGCTACCTTGACCGGGGAAGAGGAACACGGTTCGGTCGCTTGGTTCTTTCCATGGTCGCGGGTCGACAGGGGTCTCGGCCGGGGTGGGCGAGCCATTCCCGGGCTGGGTTGTGGACAGCGTCCTGTGCCGGAGGAACCGCGGTCGGACCTTGCGGACGGAGGCTGTGACCAGCGACGGCGACATTAGCTACGATATAAACGTCGAATATAAAAGTCAACCAAATACGACATTGAACGTGAAAATGACACGCGTTAACAGTGCTGCATGTAGCGTTAAGGAAGCAGCCATGTTTGAACCCATCACCTCGATGAGTTACCATGTTCACTTCCGGGTTGCATTGACGTTCATTTTCGAGGTGTCGCTTACGATCCTGCACTGATCCCTTGTGGTCTGGGGTGTGTACTACAGGCAAATTAATCGTGATAAGGGAACATTGCAAGAATTAGTCGGAAAAAGAAAAACACCCATGCCCCTAAAATGTTTAAATCATGAATTCATCATTATGAAAAAACACTTTGCATTCTTGTAAAAATTGACCTTATTAAAATAACTAACTATATTGTTGTTGTAGAGTGAAGCATACTTATTTTCTTTATAAATTCAGCTAGCAAAATAATTTGATAAAAAATGACTTATCCAAAATTTAGAAACTTTACAGTAACACTTGATTCTGAATAATTCCTTTTCCTTCCATCTAAATATTAGTAAAGTGTAACTCATGTTCTGGTCAATGGCATCAGAAAGTCACATTAGTTAACTAACCACCAATTTTATTCATTAAAAAAAAATCTCTGTCCTCCTGGAATGTGGCCGTCATCACAAATCTTGCTGTCAAATTGTTCCGTTAGAAGTTTCCGCCACGTCTTCATCTTGGTGGTCTGACAGGTGTGCCGCCTCCATGTTCCCCTCCAGCGTGTCCGGGTACTCCCCGGGTGCGTGGTTATTGCGAGCGCCTCGGATCTTGAACCTGGAGATGAACTCGTTGCTGGCCAGGGCGCCTTCCTTCTTGGGGCACGACTGTTTGGTGGAGCGACGTTCCAAACGTTCTAGATCAGGTCAGATAGTTACCTACAGTTTGTTTGCTTGGAGGAAGACCTCATGCAAGGCCAGAGCAGTGATAAAATTCTATATAAATGTGAGTATTGTTGACAAAATCGATAATATTATTTAACCTATCTACGGCGTTTTGCATGCTTTGTTAGCGTTAAGACAAACTTGTCTTGAGTGTATGTACCTCCAGGGCCGATGGGCTTCATGAGGCGGTTGAGTTGGACATTCCAGTGGCGGACATGTTGACTGGCGTTCCTCAGCTTCTCCTGCACTTCCTGCACTAGCCGTCCAAATTAGAAGGGCTTTGCGGTCCAAAAATGCGACTGCGCGGAGACATTCTCACCTCCAGGTGTTGGTGGCTCCTCTGCCGTGACGCCTGCAGATCCTGGAGCTCCAGCGAGGCACAGTGAAGGGCATCAGGAGAGGCATTGAGGTTGTGGTCCATGTCGGGGATGTCGGCATCCTCGTCGGGGCTGAGACTGTGCAGGACCCGCTGCTGCTCCTGGAGGAGCTGGAACTGCTGCTTCTTCTTCTCCTCAGCCTCCAGCAGCCTGCGAGTGTAACAAGGAAGAATCAAAATGGAGGCAACATATTAAATGTATTTATTTTCATTCAGAAATACAGTTGCATGATTTTATTCGTGAAATAAAAATGTAATGTACAGCAACAAATATTGAAAAACTATTTTTGCTTCACTATTGTCACTTGTTGCCAGGCAGATTTCACACAATAAAAGTGCGTTGAAGGCAACTGAAGTCAAGCTCATTAAACTGAAAGTAAATATAATGCATATTGAACTGTAATCCATGCAGCAGCATCTGGTGTTTTATTTGAAACGTCATTTCTACCCCTATTGACTAAAATGGGCAGGGAGTGGTCACTTGTTGCTAGGCAGATTTGACCAATGTCAACGTGTGCATTTTTCTGTCCCTCCTTACACTTGGGTGTGTGTGCGTGTGTGTGAGAAGACAACCTCTCCAGCTCCTGCCGGGCCTTCTCCTCCTCCATCCGTGCCTGGATCTCCATGTTGAGCGCAGCCTCCATTTTGCGCTGCGTGTCCTCTAGCTCTTGTATTCTCTGGCGCTGATGTTTGGCCTCCTTGGCGCGCTCCTGCATCTCCGCCCTCATGCTCTCCCTCATCTGGCACCACATAAAAGTGAGCAATTATTATTCCCATAAAAACAGGAATAGTTTAAAAATAATGGCCGAACTGACCATCTGCGCCTCTTCCAGTTGTCTTTCCAGCTCCATCTGCACCTCCCTCTGCTTCCTCCTCTCCCGCTCCTCCACCTCCCGGCGACGGGTTTCCAGCTCTCGCGCATGCTGCGAGACATCAAACTTCTAACCCGTGTGTTGTCGGTCCAAAGTGAATATAAGCGGTGACTCAAAGAACAGTTTCCAAACAAGTGAGATCACAAAAAAGAAAAGCCATTGCATAGGAAGCGTCCCTAATCAAGTGTCCTTCAGTCTGACCTGAATGATGCTCTCTATCTCCAGATCCTGCCGGTCCTTTTCCATCCGCTCGGCTTCTATGGTGTTTGAGTCCTCAGATTGGCTGCTGCAGCTGCTGCGAGCGCTGCAGCTGCGCTCCCGTTGACTGTGCTCTCGCTGCACCCGCCTCTTGGCCTTCAGCTCGCGGTGAAGCGACGGCTTGCCCTCGCTCTGAAGGCGCAGGGCCGTCTGCACGGCTGGACACAGAAAATTGCTTTTCCATCCAGGTCCTGATTACCAGGATGCCAAAGTGTGTTGCGCCCACCTTGCGTCCACTCAACTTTCTGTCTCTGGTCCGAAGCACTCATCTCATATGTTTTGTTGTGCGTTTTTATGCAGAACAGGCAACGCTTACCCTCTCTGTCCGGAATAGGCTGAAATAACACACAGACAAAATAAAAAAATACTTAAAATCTTTTTAACAATTGTGGACAAGCCTCAAATACTGACCTCAATAACGCAAGTCTTGTCCAGCTGGATCTCCCCTCGCTTGTCTTTCAGATCCTCGCCGACATAGTAGGCCATGGAGGACGGTTTGAGCACGAACCAGCGCTCCGTCCAGTTCCGCCGCACGTGGCCCTTTTTCCACATGTAACCCTGCCGCCGTCATGCCACAAGTGAGTATCAGTCCCCGGGAGAAGAAACAGCGGGCGGCTCACGCACCCGCTTTAGGACGTTGTGGTACATCTCCAGGAAGACCTCGTGCAAGGCCAGACTGAAGGCCTCGGCACTGGCGAAGCGCAGCAGGCGTCCGGCGTCCATGTGCTCCAGGAAACTCCAGACGGACAGGCCGTTTTCGTACAGCGCAGGATTCAGGGAGAGCAGGTCCTCCAGGGGTTTGCCGTCCCACTCCTGACTCATGGCGCTGCAGATTTTCTTAAGCAGGTACTCCACCTTCATCCGCATATTGTGAGTGGATCATTACCATTCAAGTAAAATAGTTTTTTAAACTACATCAAACGTTCTCAAATTCCTCCTCAAATACAACTTTATATTATATTATTAAAAAAATAAAAATAAAATAAAAAATAAAACTACATATATATGAATATTTATTTATTTATTTATTTATTTATTTTAAAATAATATAAATTTGAATTTGAGCAGGAATTTGAGAACGTTTTTGGAATTTGTTTGGAATTTTTGTCTGTATGTTCTCAAATTCCTCCTCAAATTCACATTTATATTATTTAAAATAAATAAATAAATAAAATTACATATATATTAATATATGTAATTTTATTTATTTATTATTTTTTTAAAATAATATTAAATAATAAAAAATAATATTTAAATGATATTTAAATATTTAAATAATATTTGAATTTGAGGAGGAATTTGAGAACATTTTTAAATATATATTATTTAAAAAAAAAATAAAAATAAAACTACATATATATGTATACATGTATATATATATATATATATATATATATATATATATATATATATATTAATATATGAAATGTTATTTATTTATTTATTTATTTTTAAATAATATATATTTGAATTTGAGGAGGAATTTGAGAACGTTTTTGGAATTTGTTTTGTTTTAAAATAAATAAATAACATTACATATATATTAATACATATGTAATTTTATTTATTTATTTATTTATTTATTTATTTTAAATCATATATATTTGAATTTGAGGAGGAATTTGAGAACGTTTTTGGAATTTGGAATTGTTTGGAATTTTTGTATGTAGTTCAAATCCACCAGGCTCCAGCCTTCCTGTATGGAGTTTGCATATTCTCCCCAAGCCTGCGTAGGATCTCTCCGAGCACTCCGGCTTCCTCTCCCACACCAAAAACATGCAGGTGAATTGGACATAATAAATTGTCCTTAGGTGTGATTGGGTGCGTGAATGCTTGTTTGTCTCTGTGTGCCCTGTGATTGGCTGGTAACCAGTTCAGGGTGTCCCCTGGCCAGCAAGCCTGCTCTAGAAAATGGATGGATATATATATGTATATGTGTGTGTGTGTGTATATATATATATATATATATATATATATATATATATATATATATATATATATATATATATATATATATATATATATATATATATATATATATATATATATATATATATATATATATATATATATATATATATATATATATATATATATATATATATACTTAAGTAGTCTATTTTTATCCTGAATAACAAAAAAGGCCATCAACATTCCAGCGAAATCGCAGGAAGGAAGTGCTTCATTAGGTGTCTCAAATTGAAAAATGTCCTGCCCAACTTTTCCGGCCGCCCTGCTTTACCTCCTCTGGGATCATGACCAGGGGGTAGCGGTCCTCGGAGAGCAGGTTGAACAGACAGAAGAGCTTGAAGCAGTTTCTCTCGGGCATCGACGACGGCCCCTTGCGGTTCTTCTTCATGGTCATCATCCAGCACAGGTCGTCAAACTTCTCCTTGTCAAACATGCCCTCTTTCACCTGCAACGCAAGACCCGATATTACACCTGACGTTGATAGTGTAACGAAACGGGCTTCAGGACATTACCTTATCCAGGATGTATTTATTGAGGTAGGGCATGTAGCCGTGATTGGACACGGGGCCGTCGTCGTCGTCCTGGAAGTGCTCCTCTAAGGCCACCGGGTCGTGCGGGATGTTCAGAACCGTGTACAGGTTGTGAGACAGCACCTCAATGGTAATAAAATCAAATATGTTGAGGAAAAATCACAATTGTGCTCAATACACAGGCCGTGTCACTTCAACAATGTTTTTTTGGAGTATTTTTACCATGTAAAAATAAATAGAAAACCCTGGTGTGAGATAGAAAAATAAACATTCAAAGAGTACACAATAAAAGCAATAAACGTGCATAATATTGACCTTAAACTTACATGTACTGTATATGAAATAAAAAAATCAAATAAATCAAAGTTATAAAAACAAAGTACAGTACAGTGCATAAAATTAAACGCCTTGACGAAATAATATCTACAAAAATTAGCACTGCATTCTCAAAATTGAATACAAATCAAAAGTTTAAAAAGTAAAAAAAAATAAAATAAAAATACAAAAAATAAAAATGAGTTCAAAAATACAGTAAATAAAAATAGCTTAGCCTACAAAATTAGACTAATAAAAATGGAAAGTTCTTCCTACAAGGGTGTGTCTCTAAATTAAAGGTCAACACACGCATGCACACTTATTGGCCTCCCTTTTTTTTTTTTTTAACATGGGCCATTAACACACACACACAGAAATGTGACATGTCAGAACAGCTTTCCACATGTTCACTGGATTCTTTTTACCTAGCGTCGCTTCCCCGGTAGTCAGCAGGAAGTATTTAGAAAAAAAAAAACAACACAAAAATACAAACAAAACACATTTGACAGCAACATTGTCATATATCTACTATTGTCTACATTCGAGATGATGATGTCAAATTTCAATTTCAGAGAACATTCACTCGTCTCGGGAAGTGTAAACAGAAAGAAAAAGTCCGTTTTGGTGCCCTTTGCCCTTCCAGCGCTCGGAATTGATCAAAGGCTTGCCGCTTACCTTTAACTGCGATTTGGACACTTTTCCACACTTCTCCACATCCAGCGACGTGAAAGCGTACCAGATGGACTTGAGCAGCTCCGATTTGAAGTCCATGTTGATTTTTTTTTCTCCCTCTTTCCTCACCGGCGCGCGCAGTTGGCTTACATGTCCCGCAGCTGTGGCGGGGGCCGGGGAATGTGGGCCAGGCGGCGCTGCTCACGCGGGCTGCAGTGCAAAGAGCAAAGTAGGGAAAACATGTTAGCAGATGTGCAGGAGATCCACAAAATCTAAAGAAACTCCATGAAAACAAAATGAGTGACTGTCATGTTCCACAATATTTAATCCAAACAATAAACGCCAAAAGTTGGACTATTTTCAGGCGGGATTGCTTAAATTCCTTGCGGACTAAACCACTAAGTCATTAAGAGGATTCACTGAACACACCCAGATTTGGTGATGTCACAATTACAGTACATTGTTTTTTTTTTGGGGTGGTTACTTCTTCTTGAA
Organism: Hippichthys cyanospilos; assembly: GCF_059441005.1. Lineage (NCBI taxonomy): Eukaryota > Metazoa > Chordata > Actinopteri > Syngnathiformes > Syngnathidae > Hippichthys > Hippichthys cyanospilos. Next base: position 7,711,786 of record NC_142390.1, read on the forward strand.
AGATTTTTTTCTTTTTATTTGACACAAATATGTGACGTTACGTGCTGGACTTTTTCCAAAGGACAACAAATTCCCAGATGTAAAGTGCAATAATGTAATGTGGCTTCTATTTGGTTTTGTGTGTGTGTGAGATGGTCACAATAGGGTTAAACATGGCCGGTGCAGCGAAGCGCGAGCCTTGCTAGACAGACCATAATGTAGGCTAATCAATAGCATAATTAGGTCCTGAAACTGGAGCATTGGATAACTTTAGAGATGTAAACTATACATCTAGTGATGATCACCAGATTGCCGTTATTATCTTCATACAAAGAAGGGAATTGCATGTAAAGGATGTTTGAGAGAAATTTACGGATCTCGACCTTCGTGGCTGGATCAATATCATTATCTGCAAAAAAAAAAAAAGGGAAAGCACGATATTGATGAATGTGGACGCAATACTTCCATTCATGCTTTATTGTTGTACATACATCATGGAAAAAACAGGACAGATATCTCCTAGGTTAAATGATGACTTTGAAGCAAAAGCAGCCGTGTATTAGCTTAGCGTGGGAGCATCAAAACACATCGTAGCTAGAAAAGGTCATCTTTTCTCCTCAAGGTCGCCACAACACCATTACGATAGTACATTACTCTAGGGTAAGCAAAAAATACGAGACATAGCTTGGGACCAAAAGAGGAAAAAATTTGAAGCGAATACTGAACAATAGTATGTAAATTCCACCAAAAAATGCATGAACCAATCTTTTTCTATCTTTTCAGACGACACTTAGACAACCGTAACATTATAAACACCTTTAGCTGTTAGCATTCCACCAGAAGTGAAGAAATCATGAGGTTAAACTCACCTAAAAACCATGCGAATCTTTTTTTATGTAAAGTACAATCTTCCTTCACAGCAGGACTTTGTAATGCTATTGACACGCCTCGCAAAATGTCGAGTTTAACAATAAATTTACAACAATGATTCTAATACAGGGTAAAACCACTTCAAAATATTCCTAAAAACGGATGGAAGGTGAGAAAAATAGGAAACATTGAAGTCCTGAGTATCCATGCACATGCGGCGAGGACTCTCTGTAACAACCCAGCCTAAACTTGGCTCTGCTCCGATATGTCAAGAGTGCACCAGTTCGAAAGTATAATTTTCATTTTAATATAATCCTTGATGCAAGTGTACAGCGTTCCTATTCGGGAAAGGATTTGGTCTCCCCCTTGTGGCACGTTAGGGTGAATAATTTCACAATTTGTGGATCTCGACTTGTTTAGTGTTTGCGTATCATGGTTTTTCATGCAGAAAAATGTTGCAAACAATATTGAATAACACTTCAACAACACAAACATTTGGAAAATAAGTTTTTTTCATATTAATTGGCCAAAACGCGTTGCTGTTGCCGCAGCGCAAGCCTATTAGCCAGGAGACACGCCAAAGCGATGCCGCCTATTTGGGTGAAGGCCAACCCTAGAACGGTGGCGGCGATGTGGAAGACGTTGTCATTGACAAGGCTGAAAACTTTCCGGAAGCATCCACGGGGGTGGATGCCGGCGGCGACCACGCCTTCGTTGTCCTCGGCAGGCAACGGCCTGTTCCTGCAGCCTTTGCGCCGTGTGCAGCAGCTGTCCGGCAGGGAGCCCAAGGTGGCGTTCTCGTTGGGCGGGAAGGGCACGTGCTGGAGGGCCCAGTCCGAAGTCAGCCAGTCACGCCAGCCTTCGGCCCCGCAGCATTGCAGCGCCCTCTGTAGGCTATCTAGCGCGTCGGCGCGGCCTTCGTCCTCGGCGTATCCGGCCACGGCTCGCTGCAGGCCGCTACGAAAGCCGCCGGCGATGTCCTCCCGGTAGAAGAGACCGCAGAGTCCGCTGGCCAAGCCCGCCACCAGCGCGGCCAGCTGGAAGAAGCCGTACGCCCTCAGGAGGTACGGGAGATTGGCCGCTACGCCGAGACAACCCAGGAAGCCCCAGATGGTAACGGCGGCCCCGGTGACCAGCAGGATGACTGGAGCGTTGGGGTAGCGATTGGCGGACAGCAGCATGAAGTCTGCCAGGGAAATCTGCGCCCACACGCCCAGCGTGAAGAGAGATAAGCCGGCTGCCCAGAAGAGGCAACTGAAGGCCAGAAGACTCAAGCGGAGGAGGTGCATGACTCCCACCGGGCGGCGGCAAGGAGAAGCCAGGGGGGCGCTGGCCACGGGCGGATGGAGAGCAGGGGGGATTCGGGATATCTCAGGAGGCGAGGAGAGCCGGCGCCGCTGCTGGTGGAGGAGGTGGAGGTCCTCCTGCTCCTGGTAGGTGGGAAGCAGATAGCCAGGGATGGCGGAGGCTCGGCGAGGGTACGGCGGCGGCGTGAGGAGGTGAAGACTCCGTGGCGAGGACAGTCTCCGGACGGCTAGCTGCTCATGGTCCCAGTCCACAGCATGCCTGCTGGGGCTCGGCCGGGCGGAGAGCGACTGGCGACGCAGTGGAGAGCTCATCATCCCCGCTCGGGCTTTATCTACCTCTTCATTTTACGGCTTTCCTCCATTAGCCCCCTCCTCTTCGACTTTACGACAAGTTATTAATCCGCCACCTGCGCCGCCGATGCCGGTCGTGGCGTAAATCAGCCTGACGGCGCGGGTGATGCGTGCATCGTTATCTGCATGCACAGACGTCGACCTTACGCCCATTTTGCGCGTTTATTCCTGGCGTCCTTTCAGAACGAACGGACGCCACCGCAAGAAATTCTTACGTCGGCGGTCACGCGCTCAATGAGTACGGATGAGGGGAAGCGACGAAATGGGAATCGACTCGAGCACACCCTCTTCTGGTGCGGTGGGTTTAAATTTCTTATGTATTATGAAGCTCCAGTGAGATATTATATCCTCCTGAGACACAACGTCCACTACAGTGGACACAAATGAATACACAGGGTCTCAGGAGGTTATATTTAATGATATGGTTTCAACTCTAAACACGTTTTATGGAATATGATCAAAATATGGACTCACCGGCGCATCTCGCATGCAACTTGAGTGTTTTCCATCATGCGTAATAGCAGGCCTGCCGAGGAGTAAAAAAAAAAAAAAAAAAAAACGGAATTAATGCTATTTCCATTTTATGTGCTGTGATTACCACAGAAATTATTCACCTGACACGTGGCTCAAAATTTAAGAGCTTCCTCCGCCTCCTTTTCATCACGGCTTTCAGAAAATAGCTGTGGTGAGCGAATGCGCTCACTTAAACACAAAGCCAGACACCTAAAAGAGGAAAGAATTTTTTGTTGACAAAACTTAAGATATGCATTCCATGGTTCTCGTTCTCTTTACTTACCATTCATAACTCCACCTGCCACTATTTTTTCCCAAATTCCAATCTGCCTTTTAGCTGATTTTTGTTTAACTTCGCAACACTAATACTGTGCATACAATCGCACCTGTTTTGAACCTTTTATTCGCCATGTGCTATGGTGCAAGGTACTGTATTACAAAACAATATCACACTGTAGTTTGCTGTCTTGCTAGTTTAATTTCATTTTGTTTTGATTAGCAGTGCAGAAAAGAATCTCTTCAATATTGACATTTGACTTCATATCTTTCAGCTCTTTCAGTGCCATTTAATTGGTAAGCAAATAGCTACATGTAAAAACAAAAAAGTGAATTATGACTGTCACTGTGTTTGACAGTATTATCATTCAGTCAGTGTGCGTTTCCATGTGTTTCTTGAGTTTGGCCTTGGTTGAGAAGGTCTCCTGACAGAGACTGCAACTGGGCTTGGGGGCGTCCGAATGGCCGCGCTTGTGGCACGTCAGCTCGGATGAGCTCTTGAACCTGAGCTGGCAGGCGTCGCAGGCGTATGGCCGCTCGCCCGTGTGCATGCGGCGGTGCAGCTGCGCCTCACTGAGGGTGAGGAAGGCCTTGTGGCAGTAGCCGCAGGGGAAGGGGCGCTCGCCCGTGTGGATCAGGTGGTGTCGGGTGAGCGCCGAGGGTTTGGTGAAGCACTTGCCACAGTATGTGCAGGGGTAAGGTCGGGCGCCGGTGTGCGAGACGGCGTGCTCCCGCTGCGTCTTTTTAGTTTTGAAGCGCTTGTCGCAAAGCGAGCAGCCGAAGGGCCGCTCGTCCACGTGCGAGCGGTGATGTTTGGAGAGCTCGCCCTGGGACAGGAAAGCCTTCCCGCACTGCGAGCACAGGAAGGGCTTCTCACCCGTGTGCATCCTCTCATGCCGGGCCAGAACCGACGCCAGGGTGAAGCTCTTTGCGCAGTGCGAGCACTGGAAGGGCCGCTCGCCCGTGTGGATGCGCAGGTGCTTGACCAGCATGAAGCGCAGCGAGAAGCGCTTGCCGCATTGCCCGCACTGGTGAGGCCGCTCACCCGTGTGCGTGGACATGTGCCTCTTCACGTCCGAACGCCGCGTGTACGTCTTGTCGCAGTGCGGGCACTTGAACTGCCGCTTGACCTGATGCGCCTGCCGGTGTTGCGAGCGCTCCTGCAGCGAGTCAAAGGCGTCGCCGCACTGCGGGCAGATGTAGCGCTTGGCCACGTGCGACTTCCTGTGCTCTACCAGCTCGTCGGCCGAGGCGAAGCTGCAACTGCAGATGGAGCAGATGTGCGGCAGGCGGCTCCCCTCGGAGTGGCAGAGCTTGTGGTGGGCGGTCAGCGCGCGCAGGTTGGCGAAGGAGGCGCCGCACGAGGCGCAGGCGAAGGAGACGGCGGCGGCGTGCGACTTGCTCCGGTGTTTGGCCAAGTCCCATGAGTGCTGGAAGGTGCAATCGCATTGCGAGCAGCGGAAGGGACGCTCGCCCGTGTGGGTGAGCTGGTGACGGCGTACGTCCGACGGTCGAGTGAAGGTGCGGCCGCACGTCTCGCACATCAGAGATTTTGGCCTGCCGGTATCCTGGGAGCAATTTGCCGAGCCCTCATCAACTATTGCGCTGTCGGGCTGCTCGTTTCCTTTGGGTAAAAGCTTAATGGAAGTAAATATTTCATCAAATTCTGAGGGAATTGGAGCCGCTGACAGTTTGCGGTAGTCCTCGTTGCGAATGCTCTGCATGTGGAAGTGCGGTGGACTGCTGTCGTCCGAGTGGTGGAAGGGACACTGTTTGCACGTGAAGATGATGGAGGTCATCTCATTGGAAAAACCTGCCGTGAAAAAAATATCCTTAAGTGTTGCTGACTAGTTTGCATGACTAGTCATAGGTAGAATACAATGGTGGGAAAAAAAGAGAATAAAAACATAATTTGAAGGCGTTTTCAAACTTTTAACAAAGGCTATATATGGACCACAGGATCACCTTTGTCACTTCCGTTAATGGCAATCACAGATGATACAACTGGTTGGTCACCTTGGATACTGTGGAGAAAAAAAAGCAACATTTTTTTTCTATACGGTTTACCCCACTTCTAAGCAGGGATCGGTTCAAGCATACCTCTTTAAGTCAAAAAAGCTGGTGGAGACATTTGTTGGCGGAATGAACGAGACAGGAAGTTCCATGGAATGAAATGTCATGTCTTCTGCAGAAGACACTTTAGCTTCAGTGTCAGGTTGGACGTCATACTTCGCTCCCTCCAAGACATCTTCAACTGCAAATTGAGGGTTTGTTGCTGTGTCATTTTCAAGACTGTCCTTTCTCAAGGCAAACGTTTTGGTCAGCGTCTCCAGCGCTTTCGCCACGTCCAACGTCTCGCCTGTGGCATCCTCGGCTTGTGTCACCGCCACCTCGTAGAATTCTGCCTGAACTTCAGTCACCATGTCTCGAACCTCCACCTCGGTGTAGACCATCGCCATGCTGTGCTGTTCGCCCCCGGTAAGAGCCACAGGATGGAGGACGTTGTGCACAAACTCTGGACCCTGGGAGATATTTGCTTTTTGGGAGGGTGGGATAGACAGAGCAGACATGATGCAACTGCCGATGGTGGACGATGGACCATCTGCAAGAACCGGGAACATGACAAGACGGGACAAGTATCTTCCAGTCAACTTCATAGATTCCCTGGATAACTGAGAACTTCTTTCGACAGATCATCAACAAAAGGTTGTCCGAGGTGTACTCACGTTGCATTTTAAAGTGTCCAGCAGCCTTGCAGTGCTCAAACATTAAGGCCAGCTCTTCTGGTGTGAACTGGATGCACTCACTCAAAACGGCAGGAACCGAACCCAGCCAGGCTGCCGTCTGGAATTAAAAACACATGATTTAACTCCCCAGATTATTCAAAACGACAAGGTGTACTTAATACCTGCTTGAGGTCTGGTACTGGAAGCAGCTTTTCTAATTTTGAGAGCAGCTCCCAAAGTAAAACATGTAGTGCTGCATCATATTTTTGTCCATATTCGACAGGGAACACCTCCTAAAAGTATATACACGCACCATTTACCACAACAACAACAACAACAACAACAAAATCAAGGGGTATATGTGAATTATCCCAACCTGAAAAAAGTAAGCTCGTTCAGCTGGATCCTTCAGGAGGCTTTGAACCAGGGCCACGAAAGTGGACTCTGCTGTTTTCACCTCAGCATCGCTCTTCAAGTACATTTTCATTAAAAACATGAATGACAGTAGGAGGAAGCTCATAATGTCATCACAGAACTTACATCGGAGGTGACTGGGAGTCTGTCTAAATGGCTCTGAATCATCTGACAGTCCACAGAACCCCGGGGAGAGCCTTTGCACAGCTCCAGAACCATCTTAAGAAGCAAGATATGTAGATAAATAACCTACGGTAGTAAAAACAAAGATCCCTTGTTTCATTTTTTAAAACAAACTTTAGTATACCCTGGCTCTGAGGCCCAGAATGAGCTGGGCTCGCTGCTTGTGGTTCAACAGTCCAGGGGCTGCCTCGGTTACGGCGGCCACAAATTCCTGGAGTTTCTGGTAGTTCATCACATCCTTCTGCTTGGCGAGCTGCCACATTGCAGCCGAGAACAGTTGCAAAGGTGGTACCAGTTTGCGGAGGGTCGACAAGGGAAGGGCAGTCTCTGAATAACAAAAACAATAAATTCATACAATGATGTTTCAAATAACAATTTCAATATCACTGTAACCTATATGTTTCACGGATTAAAACACTCACTGTAAATATAGTGTAACGATTTTTAAATATGTCAATCTGCAAAAAACACTAACGCAACAGCGCGAGCCTGATTGAATTCTGCTCGATAGCTTTGACAAGACATGGAGAGGGGTCACATAAACGGCCAAACACAGGAGCTCATTATTCAAATACGTACGGTTCATTTTTCCGATTTTTCCCCAAAAGCCTCAGTGGTATGAAACTTCCCTCTTCGTCTTGATAAACTCAAATAAATGGCGTTTAATTTACAACTTAGCATGCGCTATCACAACGCAAGCAGGTTTCTCCTCAGTTACTCTTCTGAATTTCCGCTTTTCAAAATAAGAGTAGAACATTAGGTGTATTTTACATAAACGTGCGATGAATTCTACATAAACGTGCGATGAACTACCTCCATGAAATATCTGGCGTTAATAAATTTGACTACTTTCAAAATTTTCTGCAATGCGGAGACGACTCCGTAAAATTTCAGAAGGGAAACGAGTTCCGGATGTTTACGTCAATCCAATCCGTCGCTTCAAAATAAAACGAGGATTGCCGTTGTCTCGCGATAAAACAGTTCATTGTCACATGAACCAGTCAACATTACTGGACATCCCTTATCTGCATTTTCATGATCATATAAAGCATGATAAATTAAAATTGCACCCAATTTCAACTTCCAGTAAGAGACATGGACGAAGACGGGCTTCCGATTGTCGGCTCTGGAGTCGATCTGACTAAGGTTGGTGTCAAGATAGCCCGTTAGCTTAGCCAGGAAGTGAATGTAAATACAGTGGAATTAATTTAAAATGCAATTTTAAAGCATCATTTGCAAATCCGAGACACTCGTTGTTTATTCATTTGCAATCCATAGTTAAATTGTTTTATTTCCTGTCTTAAGGTTCCTGCCATTCAACAGAGAAGAATTGTTGCGTTTCTCAACCAGTTCATCGTCCACACGGTTCGCTTCCTCAACAACTTTTCCACAGTGTGTGAAGAGGTTTGTGCTTTTATTCTGAAATTTCTAATCACCTTTAAAAAAAAAATAACTCACGTCTTCAACGCCAACAGAAACTTGCCAACATATCCCTGCGCATCCAGCAGCTCGAGACCACATTGTGCATCTTGGAAGCCAAGGTTGGTTCTTTCTCTTTCTTTTGTGCATCACAACTCCTTGATGGAATATTGTCCAACTGGGAGCAGCTGTCGTCCATCCCTGGACTGGAAGACGTCACGGTAGACGCAGTTGGACACCCCCAAGGTGTTCAGACCAACGGAACTGGCGCTTCTGGTCTGGGTCAGACAGACGGTCCTCCAGCTGAGATGATTCCCCCTTCAGAGGTACCAACTTAATTCCTCCATGCTATGAATAAGTATTTATCTTGTATTAAATATGATCTGCTTTGTTTTAGCCATCTCACGTTTCTCCAGACAATGAGAAGAAAACTGAGGAGGAGAACCTCATGACGGTGGCTAAGGATCCTCGCTATGCCAAATATCTGAAGATGGTTCAAGTGGTATGTGAAATATTGTTTTTTCACTCTCACACTTTTTTGACTGGTCATCTCAGATAGTCTGTTTGTTGGCAGGGTGTTCCTCCAATGGCCATCCGGAATAAAATGACCTTGGAAGGTTTGGATCCGGACTTATTGGAGTGAGTTTCGAACATCTCGTCCTTTTAGTTTTGTTGTGTTCCCGCTTTAACTTCTCACTTTTCTGATACCGGCAGCAAGCCGGATGCCCCCGTGCCAGATGCGGTAGGAAAAAATGAAGAGGATCATGATATGCACACTTCAGATAGCGAATCGTCCTTCAGTGACTGACGTTCTGGACTGAACTGAGTCATTTTGTGGTTATTCAACTCACAAGTATGTTGGGTACTCAAAATGTTCAATGAGGACGTTGTAGTTCTCTGTTAGAATCCTATGGACTAAAATGTAACTTTCAAATATATTTTTAACCCAAATTAGGGGACGTGTACAAAAACATGACTATGTATGAAATAACAAACTGTTCAGTGTGAATGTGATCAAAATAGGTATACAGAATATGAAATTATGAGATTTTTGCAGGACATGAAAGATTTTTTCTTCAACCGGCAACTTGAGCAACATTTTTGTTTACTATTAGGGCACCAATAAATAATGAGGCCATTATAACTTGTATTTTTTTTAAGATGGACACTTAACTATCCACATAAGTGCCACAAGAGGGCGACAAAAACATCAGCATTTCTTATGCAATTGTTCATGTTTTTCCATTTCTGTATTGAAAAAGAATTCAGTATATGTAACTTCTTCGATTGTACGGATGTAAGAAGAATCTTTTAAATCTATTTTAAATGGATGAATGGTCACCTCTGACTCCAAGTGTTAGCTTGATAGACGTTGCAAAAAATATGGGGAAGATCAGTATATTTGATGCTTGAATAAAAAGTTAAACTAGTATCTGGTGATTTTCCTCATCTTCACTTTGACATTTTGCACTCAGTTCACCCTCACAGTTTTGAGCCATTCTCACAGAAACAAATTACAAATCATTAATCATGCGTACAACTTTTGTCAGTTACTTTACTCAGGAATACGACCAATGGTTAATGTCCCTGTAATCAAATTTTACTTTTTTGTCGAACCAACAATCACTTTTGTCCAGGCGTGTTTCATGTTTTTTTTTTTTTAAATAAAGCTCCTGATCAAAAACTCAAAAGCAATGTGTACATTTTTTTTGGGTGCTTTTGTGATTTTATCATTAATACTTCTTTTCTTTCATTAACAGGGGTACTAAACGTTTGCTCTACGTGACTACTTAACCTGTGTTGAATTTAGGGAAGACATTCAGAACACATCATTTAAGGCAGGTAGTTAAAAGATTTATTTCACCATGTGCAAATTCTTCCAAAGTGTCTGAGTGAGCAGAAAAATTTATTCTGCACTGACGTAGGCAATACTAAAATTAGACTCACCGAGGTCACATGAGTTTGTTTGGTTGTATAGCAGTTATAAAGCCAAAAGGAAAACACAAAAACTAATTCAACACTCAAAACCATTTGAACGAGCACAGACATCTTTTCCCCCCAGTAACATTTATGACTAACATTTTACATCTTAGTGAAAGATAACGGAGTCATGTGAACATTTTTCATTATCTTAAATGAGATAAGAATCCACCTTAGTATATCTTTCAGCGAACAGGGGCCATTCACACTTAGACTTGGTATGTCAATGGGTATGAAAAAAGGCACATTTTCAGTATTTGAAAGTCGCACACGTGGGTTATCTTGTGTGAAACTCTGGTAGAGCATTTCAGTAAGGATGAGCAGGGCCGGCGGACACATTCAAGTCTTCAGTCTCCTGATAATCAGCCCTGAAAAAAAAGTTAAAAACATTAGGGGATATAATTCTGAGGCAACATCAAAATTCTTAATAACCAAACGCTGATTTAAAAGCAGGCATAGATGTCAATAAGAAAATGTGATATGATAAATAGTATGGGAACGGTATTCACAAAAAAAATGCTATGCAGTTTAGCTACTTCCGTTGACGCCCGTTGACTTGGAATGCAACAAACTTCTCCACTTACCATTTTAGGGTACGAGGAAATATACAATCAGGAAAAAGACGACGTCAAAGACGATGAAGAGCCACAAGTCGAACCAGTAGGAGTGTTTCGGCAAAGACACGGTGGTTTCGTTGCATTTTGAGAGGTCTTCATCTCGTTTTGGTGGCGACAGTCCCATGTTCCTCTATCCAAAATGGTGCGTTCAAATAAAAAGGAGAATTCGCTAACTTTGTGAATGAAGGGAGGGAGGGGATGTTCGCGTGATGCTGGATCATATTTTGTTCAAGAAAGTCCCGTGTAACTCTGAAACTTAATACATACGGGAAAATATTTACGTTGAAAAGGCAGAAAAAAAATTAAAGTAAGCAAGAACATTTTCATTTTTGCACGATGAAAACATGAATTTTCCTTTTTGTCGAGGTTCCGTGAACGCGACTTACTCACGAAACCGGAAATGAGCTTTTTCACGCAAGTCCTTTTCATAACCAGTAGAAGGCGCAATAATTTCATACGAAACTATTTCTACTCCAAAACGGCTGCAGAAATTGAAACAGAACAAACCCAAGTTTGTTACCTTAAAGTTTATAAATAATAAACTGTAATGAAATTGGTATAAGCTATCAGAGTACATCAATTTATTTTCAATCGCATTACTGTATTTTTTCCACGACTAGCACCCATTTGAACCCACAATATAAATTAAGCATTTTCAATAACTTAGTGTGCTGCACTACTAAAAAACTGTTTAACTTTTTTTTGTCACTAGTTAACTCCACGCACGTCTAACGAAATGTTTCCTCTATGATTTGTGCTGCTTTTTGTCCATTGGCACATGATTAAATCTGACCGCCACGACCGTGCGACTATAGTAGATGTCAACAAGTGCAGTTATTTCATTTACGCTTTGCAAACGCTAGAGGTAGACAAATTCCAAGTCGACAAAAATGTGTACACCGTACAGTAGTACGTTTCAGTCAAGTTTGGCTACTAAATTAGTTTTTCGAAATGCAATTTTTTAAATAATGAAGAATCTGACCATTTATAGAGTGAATAAACTGTTACTTTCTTTTTCGCGATCCAGGAAGGCGAACTGCGTGTGTATGCGCGTGTAACAGGAAGCCATCCCGGTGAGCAGGAAGCACAAAGTATGACGTCACTTCACGGAGTAGCGTCCTGTGCGTGCGTGCGCTTTCGCCCAAGTGTGTGCGTGTGTGCGCGACTTTGCTCAGACAGGAATTATGCGCCAGAGGAAGTGCGCCCGATGTCCGTCTGCGCGTCCCGACTTCCTGCTCTGTGGTAAGCAAAACACAGAGCAGAGCCGCGGATCCGCTTTCTCGCGAAGCGGCATGGAGCCACGACGCAACAAGACGCTCGGAGTGCTGCTTTAAAGACTTGACGCGCACCCGGACGCACCGAAGGAAGAGTCTCGACCAGGGTAGGCGCGAGTTTCTTTTTTTCCACCCCACTTCTGTTGTGTCATAGCGCAAAAAGCTTCTTTAAGTTGTGTGTTTTTTAAATCACGTAGAAATACATTAATGCGGCACGTAAAGTGCAAAATTACATTCACAATAAAATATTCGCCCTCTCTCTCTCTCTCTCAATATATATATATATATACGTATATGTATATATATGTGAGAGGGATTAGTGGAAGAGAAAAAGTGAGCAATAAAGGGCTGCTTTAGAAAGCCACTTGCAGATTTTGATTCGTCAACACAATAAAAAAAAAAACATGTACAGTATATTTCCATTGACTGAACAGAAAAACTGGTCTTTCTATTTGGATGATCTTAGTTATGCACCACATGAGATCTTGTTTACTTCCTGTGACTCAAAAGCTTGTAGGAGCGTTTGGAATTCGCCTGATGAACAGGGGCAGTGTTTTGAAAAGACATACCCTCAAACTGACATGAATCAAAACCTAAACGCATGTGTGTGTGAGTGTGTGTTTGCTGGACAGGAAGTCCAACCTTCCGCCGGGGCACGGCTTAAAATCCGGAAAAAAAACGCCCCTGAATGACAGGAAGTGCTTGGTTTAGGCCCACGCACGCAAAAAATTGCAGTTCCTTCGTCACTTAACACAGAAGGCAAACAGGAAAAAGCACCGGAAGGACATATTAATTCAGATTTATGGTGGTAATACTCAACCACTCCTTAGACGGTGCTGCTATGGGTATTTTCCTCTCTTGTCAGAAAGTCGCGGCTGCAAATTGGATGTAGTTTTACAGTTAAGGCTAGTCTTACACGGCTGTGGTAAACGACTAGTTGATGAGCTGGAAGGTTTGTGCATTAACCGGAAAGGCGAGCTCACAAAGACGCACGCAAAATGTGAATATTTACACTTTTGACAAGAGGAATTGAGTACCAGTCAAAAGTGTGTAAACATCTCCAAATTCAAACCGCATATGAAGAAGTTAAGATATTGAATGTATTAACTCTTGAAAATGCACAGCTATGAAGTGAGTCATTCCAGTTATAAATCATTATCCACATGGTAAAGATGACTAAGAAAACGCCTAGTTGTCCAAATATGAGCAAGAGCTGCCTTGTTTGAGGAATCCAAATCATAAAATATTCCTTTTTAGATTACCATTTTTCTTTACCAAACAACTGAATTCATGTTTCTTCATAATGTTGACGACATTAGTATTAATCTACAATACTTTCAACGATAAATTTAATCTTACGCCATCTAGTGGAAGATAATTGTTCTTCCTGTCACTACATGTCATTTTGGCAAAGAAAGATGAATAAATGAACACCAGTTACAATTAAAATAATTTTCCAATGTGGCAATTTCCTGAATTATTAACACTGGCAGCATATGAATGTAAATTATTATAATTGATAGGGATCGAACTGGACTCAAATAGTGAAAATGGGCCAATAATTGCCTCGGTGAAATATTCTTAAATGGTTGTTTCTCACAGATGGCAGGCATGATGGAGAACTCCAGCACATTGTGGCAGTTCCTCCTGCAACTGTTGCTGGACCAAAGCCACAAACATCTCATCTGCTGGACGTCGGACGATGGCGAGTTCAAACTCCTCAAGTCGGAGGAGGTGGCCAAGCTTTGGGGCCTGCGAAAGAACAAAAACAACATGAACTACGATAAGCTGAGCCGGGCCCTGCGATATTACTACGACAAAGTAAGCCAATATTTTATTTTCTGCTGCGTGTTTGGACGAAACGACGTGACAAACCGTGAACCAAATTGTGCGACTTTTTCCCAGAATATCATCAAGAAAGTGATTGGCCAGAAGTTTGTGTACAAGTTCGTGTTATTCCCCGACATTCTGAAAATGGACCCGGCTGCCGTGGAGGCCGGCCGGAGGGTTGAAGATTGCAGAGGTGCGACGTTGGAGGCTGAAGATGAAGACGGGAGGCGAAGATACCGCCACGCTCTAGAAAGGCCCCGATCCATCAGGACAGACTCCAGATACGATCGCCATGACGACAGCTCCACGGTCATCCGGTTCATCACCAACCGCGGCCATTCCTCCGTCCCTTCAGTGACTGATAACTCCCCGGCCCGTTCGTCTTCGCCACAGAGTCCAATTTGTGCAGTGACTGACAATTCCGAACAGGATGATGTGCCTTTAAACCTGTCATCAGGTCAGAGGGAACGAGAGCGTTCCAAATTCAGTAAACCCAAAGAACTGGAAATTTCATCTCCATCTCTCCTCGTGACGGGAAGTGATCTGGTCTCCATCGCCCTGAAAAGTCCAGCCCTTCCCTCTGGATCCTTGACTCCAGCTTTCATTACTGCACAGGTACAAAATGATGTGGAACATATTTGTCAATGTGGGCCAGTTGGAAACTCAAGTTGGTGGAGGAAATGGTAGAGGGGAGGAGGTTTATAAGTGATGCCATATGTTTTTGGAGGTTTACCGGCAACAAAGCCACACTTACGTCGGCCTGAATTCAGGAGAGAAGGAATCATGTATCATGAGCCGCCATTTTGCATTGTAAAAAAAAAACAAAAAAGTGGAATTTTAATCCATTTCCTAGTGAGCTCATTTTTCGACGAAATTAAAGTTAAAAGAATAAATGACGAATAAAAAAAACCATACACAACAAGGCTAGCGGTTAGAAATAATATTTATCGTAGGTAGCCAAGTTGTATAACTTACCATAGTTGGCGCTTTTCCTACTCACTTCCTGCTTTGACTTCTTCGCTGGGTCCGTTTTAAGGGTTGAAAATTAGCGTTACGCCATTTTACTACGCTCTCTGCTGGTGTTGTCAAGTAGTTCAAGCCATGACACGCTTACGCTAAAAAGACCGTCTGTACTTCATGTAATATCTTTCCATGATAACTAAACCTACGATTAGATTTAAAACATTGTTCGTCGTTAAGAATTTGCGAGTTTTTGTAATTGATCATTTATTCCCTTTTAATGAAAAACGGGTCTAAATCTTGCAGTGTCCGTTTCAAACAGGTTTCCCCATCTTGACATTATTTGCCCTCTTACTTTGCAGACACCATCTGGTCTCCTGCTCAGCCCAAATCCGCTGCTGTCCAATTTCCATCTCTGGTCCAACTTGAGTCCAGCAGGCTCTCCAAGCCAAGGTCAGCTGCAAAGCCATGCCACCTTCCAGGTAACATGTACGGTACACTTTCTGATTTGCTTTAAAAAAATAAAAATCTATACATACATATTTTTTATTCCAACACAGTTCCCGAGCTTGTTGAATGGAGCCATTCCTTTACCTTGGCACAATGTGGACATCTCTTCTCCTTTGCTTATCTCCTCTCACAAGTCATGTTAATGGAGACCCGGTGCCATCAGCTTTTACAATATAGAACTGCAACTTCCCTATTACGTTTTTTTGTTTGAGGGGTGGGGGTGTGTGAAAACAACTCAATGAATTTTACATATCACAAGGGGATTTTGAGGGAATTTGGAAAGGCCAGCAGATTTTTGTTTAAAACGGTGAGGGGAATAGGACTTCTTTGGGGACACAACTGGGTTTATAAACCAGTCAAGTGACATTGACATACAACAGTTGGATAGACTTTTCCTTTTTTCGGTGCCAATTCTTTTATTTTTTTTTCCAAACAATGAACATGTTTGGGGGTGCAAAAAAAAAAAGAAGCTATCATGCGATGTTTAATTTTAACGCATTACATCTATTGTGCCTTTACCTTATTCACAATAAAGGACAAATGTTTATTAAATGCATTATAAATGATTATTTTACCGCAAAACAATTGTTTTGTCTTTATGGAAACACAACTGGAGTATAATCGTTTAAATCCCGATCAATTGACTTCTGATGATACCCAGTGGTCAAAAAGGAGCATACATGATCATTTTTTTAGACCTTTTGATTGTTATTGACAAAAATTGAGCAGGTCTCAGTTTTGATGCAACTTTTGACAGAACAAATGCAGACAGACTTGTTATATGAAACGGATTCAATTTACTTTGCGATGGTTATGAGAAATAAATAAATTCCAGTAGAAAGAGTAACAGACACCAACTGTTCACAGGCAGCTGGTGAGGTTTCACAAACACAGCAGGCCTTGCATGCAGCAGGCACAAATCCTAACACACACACTCTCAGATGTGTTCACATCAAAGTCAGGACATTCACACCTTTTTGAAAAGTTGGAACGACGACAAATAAAGCCGCGGTAAAAATCTCCTGTCATGCACGTTACTGCAATTCATTTCAAAATATACACACACACCTTTAAAGTGTTGCAGTTAATAGTGACATTATCTCTTCTTTTCTGAATACACGAATGTCTTTTTTCGTAACGCACATTGTGTCATGGCTATAAGACGACATCAGATTTACAACGTATTTGTAGAAAAAATAGCTTCACTTTGCCATGACGAACAATCTGTCATTATATTTGCACCTACCTGTTAAAGACAAACACAGTGTGCTCACAGGATTAAGACATTATTAGCTGCAAACACCAACTTGTAGTAGTCGTTACTGCACTTTTCATGCACTCTGATTTTACACACACTCACATCCCTCCAATACATTCCCGGGCTCATTGTAGCTTTTACACTCGGCTACTGGGAGTGTACAAACCGCTCGTTTCTAGATAAATATATTCGTCGGGTGATCTACTGCAGGAATGCTAAGCACACTTGGAGCGTGTGTGTGGCCACATTTGAGGAGCTCTTCAGTAAACGCACAATGACTAGGAATGAGACTTTGACGAGTGTTCGTTGAAAGCACATTAACGGAGAAGCCCCGCTGCTCCGCGCCCCCAACGCAGCACGCTGAGACTGGAGGTTCACGCGACAGTTCAAAGGTCACAGACGTAGAAAAAAGTACAACTTAATACTGTTGGATGAACTTAGACACCTGCATATGGTGACAATACTGTGCTTGGACTGAGGAGTGCTGGGGCCGCACTGAAAAGAAAATTCTTCACAATATGAGGATAAAACATCATTTGAAGGGGTCCTAAAGTTTTTTTTTTGTGGCGTTAGGTCATGTTTTCATTAAAAAAAATCAATTTAAAAAATATCTTACGGTATTACAAGTAAAAAGGCAACTTTCAAAGATAAAGCTGCAACTGAGGGAAAACGTTGGAATGTTACAAAAATAAGTCAAGAAGAAGTCAAGAATAATGTGGTAATGCAGTGAGAACCAAGTTGAAATGCTAGGAAAATAAAATTTGTAATGTCATGGATAAAGTTGCAGTGTTTTGAGACTAAAGTTGGAATCTCATGGGAATAAAGTCAATAGTATTACAAGAAAATTTGTTTCAATAATTTGAGGAAAGTTAGAATTTTGCTGGAGGTAAAGTTGTAATATTACAAGAACAAAGTCATTATTTTACAAAAAAATGAGGATTTTACAAAAATGGTCCTCATATTACCTGTAATTGTTCTGTTTTTTAAAAAGATTCCATTTCTATCAACTTAAAATGATTTTTTTCCATTTCAGTGTGGCCCGAATGCTCCGAAACTTGACGCCAAATGTTCAAATTTCACCTGACTCAACCACTACAAAATTAGACTTATATACCTCAGCGTTAATATTAAGACCTTATCACACGTAGTTTTGGTCAAGTGTGAAATGTACACTATAAACAGGTTTGTATTACAATAAATGAAGCAAGTGGTCTCTAAAAAACCTGAATCACAGCTTGAACGCATGGAATTTCGAAACAAAATAAATCAGGAATTGGGGAGGGAGGGGGCGGCAATCCTTAGCGACTGCTCAACTGTGCGCGGAGGCTTGACGTCACATCACACGTACACACGTTCGCTCATACATAAACAGGGTGTGTTAAATACATACAGTAGTACTTTAGCAGCATACAACCCTTACCTCTCATGTCTGGAAATAAATAAAACACACCAATTGACCAGTCAAGCCAACTCAATAGGGGTGTGTGCATGTGGATGTGTGTGTGGTCAAACAGGAAGGGAGTGAGGGTCACTGGATCATGCGAGGGAGGTTGCTCAGGTAGCGGGTGATAACCAAGGTATCCTTCCTCTTGCCGGATCTCTAGAAGAGCATGCTCTGCCTTCGGTTGATCTTTCCGTTGCCTTGGGAGCAAGGGAAAAGATTCAAATGAAATCGCTCCCCCGCCCAGTGAGAGACATTTCCTTCGATGAATGAGCAAAGCAAATTAAGTCACCTGTCTCCGGGTACGAGGAGTTCCTGTAGCCCGGGTCCCGCTGCAGCTGCACTTCCTTCAGTGTGAATATGGACACGCCTGAAACAGAGAGAAAAAACAAATGAGCAAATTAACAGAGGCGCAAAGTCGCCAAGTGCGTTAAGAAGCTTAATTTTTCCCAACACTACTTTTTTAGGCAGTCGCCAAACTGAGGTAGAATAAAAGTAGGAACCACTTGGTTGGAGATCAGACCTTCTTCCGCAACCCGGCAGAATAAGGCTCCACATTTTTTGATAATTAAGATTAGCTTTGTGAGCATTAAACATAAAAGAATAGTGTGAAGGGTCACCTTCAAGTTTACATTAGATTTGTGGATTCAATGTCTTTTAACACCTAAAATAAAAAAATCAACAGGAACTCTTTATATCAGGGGTCCCCAACCTTTTTATCAGCATGGAATGGTCGACGCTTGAGATTTTTGGACCGGGAGGGGGGGGATAAAAAGCGAACGTAAAATATGAGCTCACCATTAACGACAAACTAATGGGAGCCCCCATCTTGTTTGAGTCTGGAAAATACTTTTGAGGTTGCCACCTCAAAATATACGAAAAATACACAAATCACATTGATTAAATCAATCATATATCTGAATGAATTAATTTCAGTACAAAACGTTAGATGCAAATGAGTACTTGATGCAAAATCTTTGAGATAGACCGTGTGTGTCGCCGACTGCTCTCAAGTGAAGTCACGCCATCCTTCCTCACTACAAAATGTAATATCAAAAGCGGCCAGAGGTGGTGCCAAAAAACAAAGATCAAGACAAACAAAGCACAAATGTGCTTGGTGATATTCCAAAACATCACCATTTCAAATGCGGCCCATGCGGCCCGGTACCAGTTGATCCGCGGACCGATACCGGGCTGCGGACCGGCGGTTGGGGACCTCTGCTTTTTATTTAAAGTGTGTGTTCATGTGTGTGTGCTCACTCTCATGTAACGTGTGAACTCTGATCCCAAGATGCCTGAAGTAGGAATGTTTCATCGCATCCTCAGCCGAGATCCTCTTCTTAGATTCGTACTGCGAGCAGCCCAACATGTTTTCATTAGTGCTTATTAGATTTCACCTTTAATTTTTTTTCTTCGGTAACTCACTCTGAGGAACGCCAGCAACAGCTCAATCCCTTCGCCATCCAACCTTAAACAGACAAAAGGAAAAAAAAAAAGAGCAGCGGCAGGTTAATGGCTGTTTGCAGCAAAGGCTGATGGGAAAGCGCGGCCTCGCTGGGGGAAGGAAGCGGAGAGCCGCCTTCACAATGTTCCACAGGATTTCCTGTTGCTACACATTTAAACACAGAGAAATTCGAGCTAACCCATTCTTACTCAAGTTGTGTTGTTTTTAAAAGCAGTGGAGAAAATCAATTTTTGTTGCAAGAAATATGCAATTGTTTACCGAGGAGCGTGGTTGATGAACGGCTGAGGTTTGTATTTGGGGAAGTTGTAAGATTTGAACTCTTCGATGGAGGATATTCCCGGCCAGTTTTCCTCCGTCGGCGTGCCTGCAACCATACAGCCCACCAGTCAGCATAGACGAGCGAATATTTGCGTGTAATGGGCCTGCTCGGTCAACGGCTCACCAAGTAACCTGAAGATGAGGTGGAGCTCATCCTCCACCGTGGAGCCGGGGAAAAGTGGCCGACCCGCAGCCATCTCGTAAAATATACAGCCGACGCCCCTGCGAAACAATTGTTGCGGCGAGTTGAATGGCGAGGCAAGCTGAGAAAAAAAAAGTCAATAAAAGCGAGGTTTTTACCACATGTCGATCTGTGTTGAATATTCTGAGGACCCCAGCAGAACATCCGGAGGTCGGTACCAAAGAGTCACCACTTCATTGGAGTACGTTTTAGTCGGGACTGATTTTGCCCTTGCCAGACCTGGAACATCAATGAAATGAGTGAAAGGAAATTGGCATCAGGAAAGGTTGGAGTGCAGCTATCATATATTTTTAGATTGAATGGATGGATGGATGGAGATAGATAGATAGATAGATAGATAGATAGATAGATGGATGGATGGATGGATGGATGGATGGATGGATGGATGGATGGATGGATGGATGGATGGATGGATGGATGGATGGATGGATGGATGGATGGATGGATGGATGGATGGATGGATGGATGGATGGATGGATGGATGGATGGATGGATGGATAGATAGATAGATAGATAGATAGATAGATAGATAGATAGATAGAGGAGTGTAAAATGGCCCTCATTTCTCCTCACCAAAATCAGCCAGCTTGAGCTCTCCCTTGTCATTGATGAGGAGGTTCTGAGGCTTCAAGTCCCTGTGGAGAACTTTTCTCTTGTGACAATACGATAGCCCACGCAAAATCTGGAACAAGAAGACCTGCAGTAAAAAAGAGATTTCATATCATTAGTAAATTAGTTTCTAAGCTCAGAAAATAAAAGCTAAAAATGCATCCGAACCTTCACATTGTGCATGCTCATGATGTTTCCACAGTCATCCATGTACTGCTTTAGATCCTTATCCTACAGAAGCAGTGATTTCATTATTTTTTTTGTCAGTAGACAGCAGCAGTGAAGAAGGCTGAGATGACTTACCAGGTACTCAAAAACCAGCGTGAGGCTCTTGTCGGTGTGGACAATGTCATGTAGCGTCACGATGTTAGCGTGCTTCAGGTCCTTCAATAATGATACTGCACAAAAAAATAAATACATAAAAATAAAAACATCCAGCGAATCAGGCTGAGAGTCATAATATTATAAGCACAGCTGGGCAATAAGGCCAAAAAATAAAATGTGCATACAACTGGTTTAGGCATTCAATCCCAGGTATCTATTAATTTTCAAACGTTTTCAATATCTAAATTGATTGAAAGCAAAAATTCCAGGAAGCTAGTTTCCCTTTTGGTAACTAACCTTCTCTAATGGCCGTGCATGGCGCCCCCTCTTCATGCTCCAAGCGGATCTCCTTGAGGGCCACCAGGTTGTCCGTCAGCTTGCTGCGTCCTTTGAAAACGGTGGCGTACGTTCCCTGCAAAAGAGAATGTGGAGTGTTGGGGAGCGCAATATGCATCGCAGAATGAGGTCACGTGAGAGATTTCTAGCTTTCCTCACCTCTCCCAGTTTGTCGAGTTTAATGTAGGTCTCCAATTTCCCAAAGCCAATCTCCGACTAGGAAAAGATCACAGAGAGGCAGTGATTGCATTTCAAGCTGTAAAGAATCCTGTCATAATGGCTGATTTCATCCGTGCATTTTTTTCCTGAAAATGTGCAGTCAAAAAAAAAGTATTAAATATTAGTTTTCGTTTTCATCTCATTATTTTGAGCAAATAATTTTGTCCTAACTCGAGCAACTGATAACAATCAACGCCTGACTGCAAAACAATGCAAGCGCTGGCGTCTCCACATTGCTACATGGCTGGCTCCCGCTGGGTGGGTTGTCATGGCAACAGGCGCAAGGCTGCTCTCGGTGCCGCGAGCGCTGCGGGGCTCTCAAAGTGGCACGCGCAGCTACGCACCAGCGAGGCTCTGCGCGAGCGGCGGCTGAGCGGCTGGTCGAAGGGCGGGTTGGAAAGCTGCAGCTTCTCCAAGTAGCCGTCGGGAATTCGGATGTCGGCCGGCAGCGACAAGCGTTTGTTGAGGTCCTGAAACGCAAACCCACGCTGACGTCAACGCTTTCCCCCCGCCAAAAATGCGTTTTGGCATTCAATCCGATTAAATATAACATTTAATCCTCCCTTGTCCTTTATGTGCAATTATGACACATAATGTCGTCCGCAAGACAAAAGCGAGACGAGATGCAAAAATAACTCGCTTTCGTCTCTTACCGAGCCACGCACATCACAACAAAAAACATTTTACACGGTGTGTCCATTAAAAAAAAAAAAAAAAAAAAAAAAAAAAAAAAAAAAAACTCTCAAACGCACACGAATATGAACAGGTCGTATTTATTCATCGTGAAAGCAGCAGTTAGATAAATAATAAATAGGACACATACGGATCAAAAGTGACTTGTGTGAATCTATTCTGGGAGGAAAATCAATCTAATCTTCACAAAATGTGGACTGATAACAGGAGCGAGATAAGTAAAAATAGGAAAAGGTGATTGCGCAATCTTCAAAGTGGAAACCTGATACCGCTGCACCGATTCAAGTGGCTATCTGTATTATTTTTATTAATCAACATGCAAGATGCTAGATAGATTATGTAATTGTGCCTTTAAACAATAGGGCCTTTCAAATTGTATTATATAAAGACACTGCAACAAAGACACTATTATTTCACCCTAAAATAACAGCCAAGGGATCGTTTTGATAACTTGTAATATAGACAATAGCTCGTCCTTCAAACCCTCATGAGAAAGTTTGAAAAGCATTACGTCATCCAGACTGCTGAGTCACATTAACTACGTCCTAGTACACGGACTATATATTAACCTTGTTGTCAAATCTGTCCGTTTTTTTTTTTGTAACCTTTGTATCCAGTAGGGGGCAGAAGGCCTCTGAGCAAAAATGTATATATTTGTTGACACGTGTATTTCTTTTTTAAATCTTCAAATACAAGTGTAATAAATACGCTTAAGTATAAATTTCAGAGCTGTCGCCAACAAATATTTTTATCCTATCGATTATTTCATGGATTGATCGGATAACATTTCATTTTGCTTCAAAATTTTGCTCCCAATTAGTTTAGTGTGGAAAAACAATAAAAAAAAATAAGCAACGCCACACAACAGGAATGGAAGTTGTCCTCACCAAACATTTTGAAATTGATTGAGTTACTGGTTCGGGAATCGTTTTCCAAAGTAAAGATGTATGCAAATTTCTTGATTTGATTAAACCCCAAAAATCTGCCTGCTTTCAGGGCAGATGACAGAGAATAATTATCGGTGGGAGACTGAAATCAGAATATTTACGTATATTTTATGTCATTTAATTTGATAATTGATTACTTGTTGATGAATCAATTATAGTGGTCGATTACTTCAAAATACTTTCGTTAAGCATTAGGTTTGAGAATTTGCACTGCGGGCCATTCAAAGGCAAAGTGGACATCCAACACCTCCTCCTCCTTCCAGACAAAATATCCGGTGAAGCTAAGGGCGAGGCAGCGAGAAGAACAAGTAGCGTTGCTGTGAGCACAGGACATTACCTCCATGGAGATTCTCCGGTGAACTCGGTTTCTCAGGCAGACGCCCGTCGGGGACTGGACCTCGTCCGACGACGTCCCAGATGCTTGGTCGCTCTCCCCATCGGAACCCATTTTAAGGTTTTCGTGCACAATGTCTGAAAGCAAACACGCAAAGCCTGCATCACACAAATCGGTTAGCTTCTCAAATTGTGCTCTTTATGCATGTTAAATAGACGACAGTGTGATTTATTTTGTCGTAAAATAGAAATCCCTCAAAAGCACAATACACCTGCTGAGCAGCAATTAGGTGAACCGGTTCCAATAAAATAGCAAGATTTCAGGATGCGCAGAACAAAAAGCCATTTTTCACACACTTTAATTGGACTAGTTTCATGCTCAATTGAATGAGCTCACTTCAAATGGCATCCCAGGTTTCCAGGAGTGGTTGAGATGTTTGCTCTCCTGCTGATTTGTGATTTATTCAAGTTTCACTTTACACCCACTTAACAGTAGGGCTGGTCATATATTATCCAGCCCTACTGTACATACAGTACATTTAAGGAAGAAGGACTGATGCACAGTCAAAACACATTCTTCGCAGTTGGCCCAAGCTAAAATTAGCTCGCAAATTAAACTGTGGTTGAACCACTTTCCAAATTACAGCGGAGATGGATTCCCTAGAAAACAGTCAAAAACAAGCGTGTTTTCATCCAGGCCAACCACGCTAAAATGTCAATACACAATTGGCTGAGTTAATTAAAGGCAATGGTAAAAACAAAAGGCGCGGAGAGATGATGCAAATACACGCAGGAATTCCAGGTATTTCACAAGACATATGTAAATGCATGTATGGATAAGGACAAATAGAGTATTTCATGAAGAAGATAATCACTGTCCCTTCTACGCCACTCTTTTTCTTATTTCTTGCGTCACTTATAAAAAAACCTCACTTTGTTCTCTCATTTTCTAACATCCTCTTCATCTTGACATCGCCCTCAAATATCTCCTCCACGTGCTCACTTTTGCATCCTCATTTGCATGTCTCCATCACCTCCTGCTGTTTCCTACTGCTCGTCAGCACATTACTTAACCAAACCTGCAGCAAGACCACAAAATCTCCATTGAAATTTCTCAACCAATATTGCATTCTTATTATTATAGTGGTGCTTTGTCCTACATAGCTGGCCTGTTTTGCCATCCACATTCCTCCATCTGGGCCAGGGTCCAGAGCGAGGCCCAGTCGCTCTATCAAGCCCTACACAAACAATAGCACCAAGCTGCCTGCTTGCACATATTTAAAGACTGATGTTTATCGTAGCACTGATAGCAAATCCTGTGTGATTCTAAACGGTGTGAATGACTTCTTGCATGGATCCGCGGAGAAGACTGTTTTATATTGTCTTTTTACCCTGAAGGCACAAGCAGAAATCCAAAACTATGTTAAATAGCTAATGCGTTCAGAAGCCCAGGTAAAAACATCAAAATTGTACATACATATTAAAAACCGGTACCAAAATAGTGCCACATATATATAACATACGATCAGAAAACATCAAATAAAAAATATAGAAAGGATTTATTCACCTTTGAGTGCCACTTGTTATGCCCATATTCCCTGATAAGGGTAGCATACTTCTTATTTCTTGATAATCTCCAGCTTCGTTTTCATATAAATCATCTTCCGACTTCTTACATTAACAACACTAAAATCTTGGGACCCATGGCTAACCCTTTCAACTTTGAATTAGGCAGTAAAATGAACTCTAAATAGGGTTTTGTAACCACTCACAAGCAAAGCTTTACCATTCTGCCATTTGGAAACGAGTGTGGCCGACCAGTTGCAGACCAGCATCTCCGTGAGGAGACGCCAACTAATAGCAGCATTGTAGTCACACTTGCATGGAAGCAGTTTGACAGCTATAGTAAATAAGTTCAATTACCTAAAAACGTCAGCAAATGGAGGCAAAACAACACAAATACAGCCAACCCCCTATGGTCATGACAGTTGTTTTTGTCGCAAAGCCGGGAAAATACGGTAAAGAGGGGACGAAAATACTCAGTATTCCATGTCGCAACATGAAAACAACGTAAACCAGGGAGGCTGTAACACGAGGGTCCACTGTACATCCAAATGGAGGCTGAACTTGGCAATAGAACTGGCAATTAATATTATTTTCAGGAGTGGGCAAAATCTGGCCCAGTCTGTTCTTCAATCTGGCATCACTGTGTGGTTTATATAACGGAGGGTCATGTGATATTTGTTGTGTTGACAAATGTTCCCCATAAAACAGGAGCCTATAAGGTTATGCAGATCAAAATCTCAGCCAATCTGTGTCCACTCCAGGTTGTGATTGAACTTTGGTTTTCAACCCCCAAGC
>NC_142390.1:7742500-7852500 GCF_059441005.1 Hippichthys cyanospilos
CGGTGCGCCTTATTGTGCGGAAAATACGGTAATGTATTAAGAATGCGTAAAAGATCTTTCTATTCTTAGTAGATATTTGCATTAAAGTACCAAAATGGATCTCAAAATTTCAATGAGCAACTCAAGTGCTTTCTCTTTGTTGCAGTGCATGTAAAATTGCTACTAAAATAATAACAGGCCGATTGAGAGTTTGAAGCCTACTTTTGAAGAGGAAGTGTGTCACGCCTACCCTGGTGGTTCTGTCATCATGCAGATCCGATGACCCCACGCGCACATGCAGCACACACACTTAAGTCACAAGTGCACTTGACACGGCCATAGAAAGCAATAGAATGAGGATGGAAATCGTGTTGAAAAATAAGCATGCTAATGTATAATGAATTCAGCCAGATAAGTAGTCTTTGTCCCCCATACAGAGGAGCGGAACAGAGCTGGGTTTTATGTCTGCCGCAGAACAAAGACTTGTGACGTGTGTGTGTGTGTGTGTGTAGCATCTGATGACTGTGATGGAAGTGTGTGTGGGGGAATGCATGATGAAAATCTGGCAACTTCTATACATGGAGGGAATACCAAGGCTCTTGACTGCCTCACAATTTGACCCACATTCTCAAATAAATGAATAAATTACCGTATTTTCCGCACTATAAGGCACACCTAAAAGCCTTAATTTTTTTTAAAAAGCTGATGGTGCGCCTTATAATCAGGTGCGCCTTATATATGGATCAATATTGAGATTGGGATTGGTAGTTGGGGAATGAATTGATAAAGTAAGCTTTACCTGTTTCTTTTGTGTGTTTACAGTTGGTTGGTCATACTGACATTGAGTTCTTATCCTAATGAGAGTTTAGAGTTAGTATTTGAGTCTTACTATATTATGATTGAAAAAGTTTTAAAATATGTCATTAATTAAGGGTGCGCCTTATAATCCGGTGCGCCTTATATATGGAAAATGTTTTAAAATATGTCATTGATCAGTGCGCCTTATAATCCGGTGCGCCTTACAGCGCAGAAAATACGGTAATTAATTAATAACTAAATCAATTACCCATCAATCCAACCATCTCCTGGAAGCATCTCAAGGGCACTATGTGTAGTCAATGTAGGCGAACGCGAGCCATCAAGAAGCCGAATTACAGGAAGAATAATTACACAGACCTCCGCCGTCAAACCCCCATTTTTTTTCTGTCTTCCACCTCTTTTCTAAAGATATCAGAGAGGGGACGAATGTGTCATTAAGGTCAGAAGGAAGAGTGTGAAAAGAAATTGGCAGAAGAGGGAGGGAAGAACAGTGAGAAAGTAGACATAATGGCGTCTCTGTGTTTGCCAGAGAGGCCATGAAATTGCCCGAGTGACTGCCGGCACATATAGTACTGCTTGGTGCTGGAGAAGAGTGGAGCTATGTGTGAAAAATACGCACCTTAAAATGTTATATTTTGGAGCACGAGAGAAGGCAAAATGCCAAAACCCAGACTTGCCTTTGAGTAGTTTCTCCCCCTTATTCGCTTTTCACAGCTTGTGAGAAAATAACATGCGACAGCAAGGTTTCGCGTTACCATGTAATTTAGTGTGAAGCAGCCCATAATTCGACATCCCGAAGGCCCTAATTAGTATCAATCAATGGCCTGAAATACTTGACCGATAAACTGCCTTTCTAAACACATTTTCACCATGATCAAGGTTGCGTCGTACTAACTGGGAAAATGAAGCTTCGTGAAGCACCTGTGATATTTTTCACTTCTCCGCATGGGGCTCTTGGTTTAAAAATAACACTAGTGGAGAACAAATCTATTTCATTTCCCCAACAGTGAGAACATTTATTTTTAAGTTTCTTTATGAGTACATTTGAACTCTTCGATGGGTGTCTTTCCTCGGTCCATCAAGGACTTTTTGATGGACTAAAGAAAACGGATCAAGAGGGTGAAAACCTCATACCAGACAGTACGAAAATGTAAATCACCAGGAAAATGGAGTCTAAAAACTACATCCTCATTCATTTTCATCCCAGAAAAAAAAATGTATCTATAGCCATCAATGCCAGTGAATGGGTTATGAATTAGTATAAAGCATCCAAACAGGTCCTTCAAATAAAAGAATTGATGCATTAGCGCAGGAGAAAACACTCAGACGCATAATGGAAGCTCAAGAAGAAAAAAAAAAAAACATCGCAGATACATCTGGCTAGAGGAGAGCTAAGAAAATGAAGAGCATACAAAAAGCGCACACAAATGGAGATGGCTGAAAGGAATAAGTCAGCTCGAGTAAACCTGAAACCACATTAATGAATAAATTGAACTTGGAACTTCAAACCACGGCAGGCTTTTATAGATTTTCCTCAGCGTTTGTAAGATTCCAAATGAATAAATATAAAAAGGCAAGGACAAATCAATACACCGCTTCACATGTGCTCTACTTTTGAGGACCAAAAGTCCCTGGCTACTGCCGCGCAATTTATTTGAGATAAAAAGCTACATTGTTGCTGATAAAGCTGCTTGGCGAAATGTGACCCAACACAGGTGCTGACTTTTTTGATTTCGCCAAAAGAGACGACGGGAAGTCTCGCCTTCATCGCCGTCATCGACTCCCAAGCATCAACGCAACTTTGATTCATTTCTGCGCAATTAAACCTTTCACCTTGTGGTTGCTCAGCACCGATGCCTTAGCAATAAAAGGGGATTTTATTATTTATTATTTTCTACAATATTTTCTTTTGTGTCCATCCCGAGTGTTTCAAAGGCTTTCGGTGCCAACAGTGCAGTCACAAGCATGTGTTTGTGTAGCCATGAGGATGCATACAAACAGCATCAGTACTGCTGCCCGGTGCGGTGGGTGCTTTCAGCTCAAAGACCCTTTTGTTCGCTTGAGAGAAGCCAAAAAAAAAAAAGGGTGAGCTTCAGCATGACTGAGCCACAGGGCTTCGCTGAGTTCTTGTGCTCAAAGGCACAAAAACGCTCGAATATTAATATTGACGCATTCAATGCCAGCTCCAAAAGTACACCGTTTAAGGTTTCAAGGCATGTTGTTACATTTCTTTTTTAAGAGTCCAGACATTCAAAAACATATACAGTGAACTCGGACTCAGATATCGCGGTCTCAGTACTTAGCGGGTTTTTCCAGGAAAAATTGAAAATATTTCAAAATAAAAAATAATTTAAAAAATGAGCAAAAATTGAAAAAAATGAAAACAGCAAAAAAGTACATTATACAGTACTGTATTCGTCAAATAACTAATTAAAATGAGTTAATAACTATGTTAAGAATTCTTCAAGCGTTAGAGTTCATGACGTTTTTATTTTATTTTGAAATGCATTCTTTTAATTTGTCGGGTCGTGTTGCATTTCCGTTTCCTGTTTGATGTTCTCTGTGCGTCATTCGGCTGGTTACGGTGACGTAGTGAATGACAACGTAAGCTCATATTTATAGTTTATTATCATTTATGTTGATAAAGCCCGCTACTGCCTATGTTTAGTAAGCGATGACTGTTTATTCTGTTTATGTGTTCGTTTGTGTAGAGGTAGCACTTTATCGTAAGTAGTTGTTGTTAGTTGTTGCTCACTCGCTAATGTTGGCTAAAAATACAGTAAATTCATAGTTTAAGTGTTTATATGTTAGTTGACTGACTTTTAGATTGTTGTTGATTTATTATTCAACAGATACTACATGATACACCATACATGAGCCAAAATAAATGTGAAGTTCAACGTGATGACTTGCGTATTCTTTCACCGGAATCTTGGTGCAGATAACCAGTCCTGAGAACAAATTCTCAACAAACTAAGTAATATTAGTTATTTAATGAATATGCAATAATGTTAATATGGATAATGTAATTTTAGATAATAGGAGAAAGGAAATAAAATAAGCAAAAAATACCAAAAAAAGGATTGTTTATGGTTACTGCGGCTATATTGGGACGTACATAGAAATCTAGGAACTGATACCCTACTTCGCGGTTTCAGACTTTTTTTGTATGGGCTATGTAGTTTATAATTTTTTTTTGTTCATTTTTTTGTAATTGTCTGCCAACAGCAACATCCTCTCTTTAACGGACTGAACATGCCTGCATGTTTAGTCCTAACATATTTGTAAAAAGTGGATGGATGAATGGATATCTGTTAGTTAAAAAGCAGTTCAAAATCAATACTTCAATAGTATTTTTTTTCGTCTCCCGTTGTTCGATAGTTTATTTTAGTGAACATAATAACACATCCTACATAATTTGTATACAATCATAAATACATAAATGCGGTGCATACATTTTTTCAATTCTTTTCTTGTTTGGCTAAAAAGATGGCGTGAAAATTGCTGATGAATTGAGAAAAATTCAATAAATTATTGTACTAAATTGATTAAATTCTTTAGGTTGTAAAACCACTAAAGTAATAAATAATGTAGCTAAATTGTGAAAGCAATTCACTGCGGCTTAAAATTACAAAGTGGTCGATTAATTTAATGTCTGACACTTAAAATTGCTAAATGGACGGAGTGAGTAAAAAAAATAAAATAAAAGGTTAATTCGTGAAAAGGGAGTGAACTAGTTATAGAAAGATGAAGACTTAATGATCAATAAAGGCTCCTATATTCCTCCATGTAATCAGTTCACTGCAAAGCAGATGCTCTGAAAAGGACAAACAAATCATGTGGAAGGAAGACACGAAGATAAAAGACGGTGCCGAGGAAGGGCGAGTTGAAGTCAACGTGTTATTTATAGATTTGAAAGCCTGCTAGTTTGCCTGTAGCATATAAAATGTAAACACAGCACGTGGTGAGCCATTCTCACCCACATGACAAAACGGAAAAGGCCAAGAACCATTCCACAAGTCCGACGCGCGAGTTTGACGCTTGAGGTCATGACAAAGGCGGGACACAATTCTTCCAATTACAAAGGATGAGCCTTCCAATCTTTGGATCAAGCCTGTGTTATCAACCAGCACACACACGTATATAGACACACACACACACACAAGCTGCGTGTGCAATCATGACAAGCGGTGAACAATCAACCCCTCTCTGTCACATTATACGACCCATAGGAAGCCGAAGCTAAAAATAGCACGTTTTACCCCATTGTGTGCCGAGGTGACGCGTGAACATTGATGGCCTGCGTCTTTACACATGCTCTCGACATCACAACGTGTGATTGTGTGTGTTCACTATGTGAACTGGTTTTGCGGCTGAGCAGTGGACTGGAAGACTATTAAGAACCTGGCTTCCAGTCTGGTGTTGACATGCTTGGGAAGAGGTGGATCGACTACTGTACTCTGTCACTTTACAAAAAAAGCAGCTTTGATAATGAGAAAACATGGACTCCTTGCACACCCGGTCCCCGCACAGTACGACGCCCTTTTTCTTTTGGCTGTTTTTTGGCAATGGATTTTACAGTTGTTACTGCTGACAGTAAAACACGCCGCCAATTGTGGTGAGACTTCAAAATAAACCTGACCATATCAAATACAGCGGGCCCCCGTGTTACGAGATGAATCCGTTCTGCGGTTGGGCTCGTAAGGCGAATTTGTCGTATGACGGGCAATCCAAACCTACGTTAGATAGCTAATGCGTTTAGAACCCCAGGTAAAAACATCAAAATTGTACATACATATTCAAAATTGATAATAAAACAGTATAATAAGTGCTAAATAAATATAGCATACGTGTATAAAATCGGAAAACATCATAAATAAAAAATATAGAAATGATTTCTTTACCTTTGAGTGGCGCTTGTTATGCCTATATTCCCTAATAAGGGTTATCTCCAGCATCGTTTCCATATAAATCATCTCGTTAACATCACTAGCAATCTTGGGACTCATGGCTAACCCTTTCATTCTAAGCAGTAAAATCCACTATAAATACGATTTTGTAACCACTCAGGATCGAGCAAAGTTTTAGAGTTCCGCCATTTTGAAACGAGTGAGGCCAACCAAGAGCGGACCAGCATTGTAGTTACATGTTGCATGGAAGCAGTTTGGCGGCAATAGTAAATAAGTGCAACTACCTAAAAACGCCAGCAGATGGAGGGAAAACAACACAAATACAGCCAAGCCCCTAGGGTCATGACAGTTGTTTATTCTTTTTTTTGTTTTTCGCAAATATGGGAAAATGTCAAAGAGGGGATGAAAAAACTCAGTATTCCAGGTCGCAACATGAAAAAAACCTAACTCAGGGACGTTGTAACACGGGGGTCCACTGTATTGTATTCTGAAACTAAGGCTTTAATTTTAAAGTTGTTGTATTCATACCCTGTTGCTGCGGAGAGTCTCAGGTCATGATTCAATGTAAACAACACAATCATGTCCTTAAATCACATTCAAATATCAATTTGGGGACATAAAAAATAATTATGCTGGCATTTTATTTTGACTGGAGAGAACACTCGGATTAACTTTCAAAAGCAGTTTAAGGAGTAGGGTTCCTCAATATGAAATGGACTTGATTTAATAACTGCACTGTGGACTTAATTCTCCACAGGTGGAAAAAAATAACGTGAAAACCTTGGCTTGTTCACAGGGGGGGGGGTGACAATTTACAGGTTTGACTCGATTGTGTTGTTTGATGTTGCCACAATTGGTCCTGCAGGCAAACCACACTGCAGCTTTTTTCCTGGTTCTTTTTTTTTTTTCTTAATCGATAAGTCAGCAGTGGCAACAAGCATATGATCACAGAATTGACTCTTAAGAACAGCTGTTTGTGCAAAGATGTGAACGTACTTTGCACAGTGCATTTGTACAATTCCGTCATTTTTATAATGACACTAACAAGAAAGTCGCTTCGAGGAAAAAGTCAAATGTTTTTATCTACAAGTTCGTTGCTATGCAATTCAGGGGGAAAAAAATGAGAAAATTAGAGCTACTTGGAGATTGAAAGGTAAGAACATTTTTAGGAAAAAATATTTTATCTCCCCGGAGTAATCAAGGGACGCTTTTTGTCCTAATTGGTCTTTGCACCTCAACACCTGCCTTGCTTTAAAAAAGTATTCGTAAATGACTTAGTTATCACACTTTCAAGGGTCTGCCAATATTTGGACAAAAAATCGCGTCGCTGGGGTAATAACAAAAAAATTCTTTTGCCAAAAAAATATGAATGCCACAAAAAATCTGTTGTGATTTTTTACCATATTCAAGGCCCTAATTATTCATATTAAACATTCCAATTTGAATTTCTTTTTTATATAGATATAGACATAATTGTTTTTTCACTGAAAGCATATTATTGTTTTTATTGTATAGAGGGTATCAAAAATAAATAAATACAAACTATATATGTATGGATAGGTCTGATACCACTGAACATTTTGAGTGGTCGAAATTAAAAAAGTATTCATAAATGACTTAGTTATCACACTTCCAAAGGTCTGCCAATATTTGGACAAAAAAATCGCGTCGCTGGGGTAATAACAAAAAATTGCTTTTGCCAAAAAAAATATGAATGCCACAAAAAATCTGTTGTTGGGATTTTTTACCATATTCAAGGCCCTAATTATTCATATTAAACATTCCAATTTGAATTTCTTTTTTATATAGATATAGACATAATTGTTTTTTTCACTGAAAGCATATTATTGTTTTTATTGTATAGAGGGTATCAAAAATAAAAAAATAAATACAAACTATACATGTATGGATAGGTCTGATGCCACTGAACATTTTGAGTGGTCGAAATTAAAAAAGTATTCATAAATGACTTAGTTATCACACTTCCAAGGGTCTGCCAATATTTGAACAAAAAAAAATCGCGTTGCCGTATAAGTTTTAAAAAAACGCCACAGGGGTTGATGTGTCAATGGACGGGCGCTTTCCTGACATCTAATGTTATTTCATCATGAATGAGCAACGGCTTGTTTATCCTCTGCTGCGACCTGAGCATGTGCGCGAAATCCCCGTCTGACGCCGCTCCGACAAACGCCACCGTTTAATCTCCGGATTATGAGCCAATCGGCCTCTCCCGATCCAAGCCGCCACGCACATACATCTGGAAGGGCACCATGACAATGCAGACAAAAGCGTTCCGACGGAATGTGCGCGAGACGAGTGAACACGCGCGCCGCAAGAGCAAAAATCGCTTGTGACAGCCAAGCGCGCTCGAGGACGAAGACAAGCGCACGCAGTCTATCATTAGACGCATGTGTCGCATCTCGACAGGGCCAGGATTTTCGCACACATACACACACAGGAAGCCCACTTGACATTCCTTGCATAGTTAACATCATTTTTGTAGTGTGATTCATGCGTCGCCCCACATGGGAGCGTATCCCAAAAAAAGCGATAAAAAATACTCAGAAATGGCAAATTGGCGATATCATGCAAAATGGAATTATTTTAACGTTATGTAAACGAGAGAAAAAGGCAGGGAGGATGAGAGCGCCGGAGCGGTTGTCAATGGCAACAGTGTTTTAAAGGCTGGTCATAAAGCAAGCACAGTCCGTGCTGCAGCAAAGCATTGTGGGCAGTTTTGACGCCTTACGCAACACATGACGATAGCTGGCAGGTGCATTTTTAAACATGTAATTACGATCAGGAATTCATGATGACGCTCAGCTTTAATTGCTACTAATTACAACTAAAGATGCGCCGGAATGAAAATGTCGGGATGGACTCTTTTATGATTAAGGGCTCTATAAATAAATCTGACTTGACTTATGAGCGATTTGTTTACATATTTGTTTAACTTTTTAAAACATGCTGATGTCCACATTACTTTTGGTTCCTCGCAAACATTTTTTTTAAAGTTGTGAACAACCCTGCCAACAACTGAAGCTTAGTACAGTCTATGTTAAATATTTATAGTCCCAGGAAAAGATAAAAGCAGTTTATGTACTCTGCTCTGGCCCGGTGAGCATGCCTTCAAATACATGACAGTATCTTGCAATTAACAATCTATACAAATAACATCCAACTGGCTCAAAACACCCACCGGAGTTGTGGCACTTTATATTTTCAACACTGAGACAGAAACAGACATCCATTGGTTCCACAATAGTGAGTGTGTGTGTGTTTGTGTGTCTGCATGTGTTGTATGGTACTGCATGTGCCAAATTTCAGATCAATACAAGCACTCCTATATGGCCAAAGAATGGACTGGCGGGGAGGACGTCATGGTAATGACTTTGTCCTCTGGGGGTGTGCTACCCTCAATAGCCAACAGCAGCCTACATGTGGATGTGGGTCAGAACACACACTGGTTTAGACACATATAGGCAAATTAAGAAGTGCAGCGAAAGCAAATTGGGGTCAGACATAAATGCAACAGTTTAGGAGAGGATAAAAAAGGAGCAGGTGCAACTCATGTAACAGCACAATATCAATGGATGCAAAAAAAAGACATGCTGCAGCATTGCTGTAATTTGCAGTAATACAGCTTTAGTGTTAAATTATTTTTTGATTAGACTGTGCTGTTTCAATAATCCTTTGGTCAAAACATTTTGTGATACTCGCTGTAACTAAGCGTTGTCTTATGTAAACAAACGGAAATATTTGCATATTCTGGGGGCAAAACGGAAGGCATTTGTTAAATGTCAAAACAGTGCTTTCATCGTGGCAAGTCAATTTCCTCTTATGTTGACATTTTTAGGAAGCACGACGCACTCTATTGGCCTCGTCTTTGCAGCCGAATTTACCGAAACGTCACGGACCTCATTATCGGACACAACCGATGGTTTTCAGAATTAATTTGACAGGAGACTTTTACCTGTAAATTGTGAATTCCGTGGTTTCAAGCGGACCCTCCGGAGCTGCCAGGCCCGGATGCCCTCCTCCGCTGTATCCGCCCACAGAAGTCGACCGAAAAATACAGCTCCCGCTCGGTTCCGGTTCCAAGCGGGTTCTGGTACACAAGTGAATCAAGGTCCTCAGGAACGAAAATAAGAAGTGATGCAAAGGGCGACGGAGCAAACCTCTCAACGACGCCGTTCTGGTGGCTGCGAAAGCAGATTAGAGAGTCTGGTGAAGGATCTCCCAGGTCCACAAACGACTGAGGGACGGGAGGGGTGTAATCAAGCGAGCACCAAGCTCAACAGGATAGCAAAGCCACTTCCTGTTACGGAAAAAAATAAAAGCAAACCAACATCCGGTTAACATGAGACGCTAGAACTCCGTGCTTTATCGTAAACGTCACAGTAATGCAGTCGTTTTAAAGAACGACAAAATACACAAGTATTAAATATAGTAAACTAAGTTTTTGTTTTCGCAACTTGTTGGAAAGGGTCTTGTTTTTCTATATAGCAGTGTTTACCATCTGTATTGAGTTTAAATTTAGGCGATTAGCTGGAAAGCCACCATTTGTTATTTCTATCACTATACATCACTGGAAACAATGTATGTAGTTAAAAAAATAATATTTATATATTTTTTAATCAAATACTGTACCTTAAAACGTAAGCTTTATTAGAGAAAACAGAGCAGCTTCGTTTCTTGATGATAGGGCGCCCTCTGCTGCATAAGCGTTAACGGCGTATACGGTATCTCATTACAGTGTAGCAGAGCGTTGGTGAAATACACTTATTTTAAGTTTATGGTGCAAATAATATTGATATAGCTGAATGTAACTGCGCAAAATGTGAAGTCATTGAAATAAATAGCATAACCTTTCGCCTTACGGAAAAATCATGACGTGTATTGTTGATTTGCTCTTTGACCTAAATCCATAATATCGCTAGCGACTGTGCCACTAGTGACCGGACAACACCACCTTTAAATCTGCTGAACAATGTCGCGGGCTGCGGAAAGGCTCAGGTTGATGATCGGACATCTCGATCCGTCCTCCGTTTTGGTCGTATCCTCCTTAAAAGACTCTTGCCTCCGGTTGACTACTATTTATGCAGCTGAGATCTGTGCATCGATGGACGAAGTCAGCGGGCAACACAGATCGGTGTCCCACTGGAGACAACTAGGCCCCCTGGATGACCAGTTTAGCCTTGCGCTTAACGGTACTTTTCCGGAAAAATTATACATCGATGCTCCCGTAGTTACCACCATTCTAACTAACAAAGATAACGCTTTGTTGTACGAGTTTAAATTTGTTATTCCATGTTGTAATATTACACACGTATGACGTCCGGACATTGCGGGAACACTTTTTATTTCTGTGCATTGCCTTTATTGTTTGTGATCGTGTGCAAATGCATGGGAAAAATGCAGCATGGATGTTTCTTGATGCAGTGACGAAAACAAAAGGTTCTATCTGGAAAAACGTGTCGATTTTTGCTGTTATTTTTTTTAATGTGAAGTTAAAATTGACATTTTTTTCCTAATGGGATTTAATCCCGAAACTGTCGATCATCCTTAACTTGGGTTTCTTCAGGCACCCCCGACGTCGATTCAAACCGCCTTTCACCCGGAACCACTGAGGTGAGGTCAGAGCTTTTGATCTAGTTGGAAGTCCATTTTATGCAGTTACATAAGTGTTTATTGCTGCCCTTGATACAGTTCAAGTGTCATGACTGCACTCCCCTTTTCTTGACCTTTAATTTGATTTATTTCATTTATATTGTTAATCATTTTGACTCCATTTAGTTCAATGACACGATACACTTCTAAAACAGTGTAGCTAAAACAGTCAAATATTTCACACACCTGTTTGTGCGACGAATGTAGGATTAAAACAGAGCTTTGTCAATAGATTCTATTATTTGTGCACTTTCCAACCGATTATTTTCTCATCGTATGACCTATCAGGTATACGCTTGATAACGAACTGCTGAAACCAGAAGAGAGAATCTTCTACGAGCAGAATGGATTCTTCGTGGTCAGGAATCTTGTAGCCGACGAGGACATCGACTTGTTCAGGTGACAGATTGAAACCTGAATGTCCAAAATTGAAATGAAGCAGGTTGTTGTGTTAGTTACCTGTGTTTCTGGAAAATGTTTCCAGGAAGGAGTTTGAGCGCATTTGTCAACGGGAGGTCAACGTTCCCGGTCTGGTGGTGATGAGGGACGTCGCCATTGCTAAGTCCGAGTTTGTTCCAGGTCAGAAAGCCGTCACCAAGGTGCAAGACTTCCAGGAGGATCCCGAACTCTTCCGTTACTGCACCTTACCTCAGGTACCAAACACATTCTTAAACAATTCATCCCCGATAGTAAGCAAGAACTTAAAAAGCTTGCTTTCTAACTCAACAGATTCTGAAGTATGTGGAGTGTTTCACAGGACCCAACATCATGGCTATGCATACCATGCTCATCAACAAGCCTCCTGATGCTGGTTGTTATCAGACTACTCCTGATTTTACAACCACAATGGAGGAGTGTTCAAAACACTCATCCTGGAGCCTGTGTTTGCAGGAAAGAAAACGTCCCGCCACCCGATGCATCAGGATCTGCATTACTTCCCGTTCCGACCAGCTGATCGAATCGTCTGCGCTTGGACGGCGCTGGAGCGGGTGAACAGGCAGAACGGATGTCTTGTGGTCTTGCCTGGAACACACACGGGCACGCTCAAAGAGCATGACTACCCAGAGTGGGAGGTAAGGACAGTGGGAGTGTAAGGACGTTATAATCCAGGAAGGAAGGAAGGAAGGAAGCTAGGATGATGGAATCAAAGAAGGAAGCCAGTAAGGATGAATGAAAAGATGAAATGAAGGCCGGAAAGAAGTGGGAGGTAAGGACACGCACGGGGGTGTAAGCAATCCATGAAGCAAGGTCAAATGAAGGAAGCTAAGAAGAAAAGCCAGGAAGTAAGATGGGAAGCGAGGAAGAAGACAGGAAGTAAGATAGGAAGCTAGGAAGAAGACAGGAAGTAAGATAGGAAGCTAGGAAGAAGACAGGAAGTAAGATAGGAAGCGAGGAAGAAGACAGGAAGTAAGATAGGAAGTGAGGAAGAAGATAGGAAGTAAGATAGGAAGCGAGGAAGAAGATAGGAAGTAAGATAGGAAGCGAGGAAGAAGACAGGAAGTAAGATAGGAAGCAAGGAAGAAGACAGGAAGTAAGATAGGAAGCGAGGAAGAAGACAGGAAGTAAGAAAGGAAGCGAGGAAGTAAGATAGGAAGCTAGGAAGAAGACAGGAAGTAAGAAAGGAAGCGAGGAAGTAAGATAGGAAGCTAGGAAGAAGACAGGAAGTAAGATAGGAAGCTAGGAAGAAGACGAAGTAAGATAGGAAGTGAGGAAGAAGACAGGAAGTAAGATAGGAAGCTAGGAAGAAGACAGGAAGTAAGATAGGAAGCTAGGAAGAAGACAGGAAGTAAGATAGGAAGCTAGGAAGAAGAAATAATCCAGAAAAGAAGAAGGAAACCAGGAAGGATGCAGAAAAGAAGTGAGGAAGTAAGATAGGAAGCTAGGAAGAAGACAGGAAATAAGATAGGAAGCTAGGAAGAAGACCGGAAGTAAGATAGGAAGCTAGGAAGAAGACAGGAAGTAAGATAGGAAGCTAGGAAGAAGACAGGAAGTAAGATAGGAAGCTAGGAAGAAGACCGGACGTAAGATAGGAAGCTAGGACGAAGACAGGAAGTAAGATAGGAAGCTAGGAAAAAGACAGGAAGTAAGATAGGAAGCTAGGAAGAAGAAATAATCCAGAAAGGAAGAAGGAAGCCAGGAAGGATGCAGAAAAGAAGTGAAGAAGCCAGTAAGGAAAAGAGCAATATGGGAAGACTATTTCAGAAAGGAAGCTAGGAAGAATGAAAGAAGAAATTCGGCCATGAAGGACGACAGAATGAAGAAAGAGGCGAAAAGATTCAAGGTAGCAGTACAGAGGGAAAGGAATCCAGGAAGGATGAAATAAGGAATGAAAGAAGGATGAAGTGTAGAAGACATGAAGGAAAGGAAAATATGGAAGAAGCCAGGAAGGATGAAGGAGGTAAGCCAGGATGGAAGGATTCCAAGAAGGAAGCCAGGAAAGATGAATGGACAGGAAAAGGATGGAAGGAAATATAAGTAAATATGAGGTAAGGACACAGGGGTGTAAGCAAGGAATAAGCCAGAAAGAACGCTAAAATGGAAAGCCAGGAAGTTAGATAGGAAGGAAGCAAGGAAGGATGAATGAAGGAGAGAAGAAGTTAATCCAGAAAGAAACAAGGAAGCCAGGAAGGAAAAGTGAAATCCAGGAAGGAAGGAAGACAGATGGAAAAAAAGTTAGAGAGCAGGATGGAAAGTAGCAGTACTTGAAAGTTTAATCGCTTAGGGTGGGGTGAACAAGATGTACCACGGAGTGCGGGACTACGACCCCCAACATCCCCGGGTGCATCTGGAGATGGAGAAGGGCGACACAGTCTTCTTCCACCCGTTGCTGATCCACGGCTCTGGAATGAATCAGACGCAAGGTTTTCGGAAGGTATGCCACAAGTCCCCCCACGACGCATGTGTGACACCTTCCACATCCGCGTTCTTCTTTCAGGCCATCTCCTGCCATTACGCCAGTTGCGACTGCCATTACATCGACGTGAAGGGAACCACGCAGGAAAACATTGAGAATGAAGTGAAGGAGCTGGCATCCAGGAAGTACCCCGAAGCCACCCAGATCACCTTCCAGGTCATCCCAGCATTTTTTTTACACCACTTGAAAGCACAAAATAGAAACTATAAAATAAAATAAAAATGACTTGTAATTTTTCTCCCCCCGCAGGACACGTGGGCTTTCCGAGGCCGCCTGGTGCAGGGAGAACGGCGCACGCTTTAAGACAGGGACCCCCAACCGCCGGCCTGCGGCTCGGTACCGGTCTATGGATCAACTGGTACCGAGCCGCATGGACCACACTCGAAATAATGATCTACTGATGGAACTGATTTAGTTTCTCCTTTAACAGTTCATTCATTTTTGTGCTTTGTTTGGCCCGATCTTAGTTTTTGGCGCCGCCTCTGGCCGCTGTCGGTATTACAATTTGTAGTGAAAAATGACGGCTCTACATAATAATATCTTTTGTGCATTAAAGCCTAACATAGACTGCCACTTTTGACAAATATGGTTTGTGGCATGTTGCTCCTGGAGCGAAAAGAAAGTGGAACGCTATAATACTTGAAATCAATCCATTTGATTAAACTGCCTTACCCTGGATTTAAGGGAAACATTTCATGTGAAGAATGTACTTGTTTTTATCATGAATAATTTTAATAATAAATGAAACAATTGCTGCTTGAAACAGTGTCTATTTGTATGCATCAATATATATGTACAGTGGTACCTCAAAAATATTGGGTCGGCTAAAATTGCACCAGTTCTTCATTTTAGACACTTTTAGGTCCCCTCCTCACCTCCTTTCTCTCCTCCCACATTTTTTCCTTTCCCCTTCTTACTTTTCTCAACACATCGCCCATCCAAGTGCTGTGAAGTATTGTGGACAGTCTGCTCCAGCTCTCCCAAGATGTCCCGAAGTCCGCTCTTCGCTCTGTCTTGTCTCACGACCCTCCTCATCCTCACTTGTGAGTACCTTTGTTTTTTTTATTTATATGCTGCTTTTTGCATTTCATTTTGGATGCGCGTGTGGGGTATCAATAAATGAGCGTCGAAATGTCAATTTCTTCTTTATCCTCAAAGGCTTAGTTTTCCTAAAATAATTTGCCTTCCTTTCCTAGTGGCGACATCAAATCCACAAAATACATTTCCTCGCTCCTAACCTCAAACATCACATCTGATTCCTTGACCTCAAGCAAAATCCAATTCAAAGCTAACCTCTAAAACCAAGTCTTAACCCTAAAATAGCGGTTAGACCCACAAAAATGTCCCCACTTTGTAACAAAGACAACACAGAGCTGCGTCACGATCATTAATATGAAGCCGGTTCAGGTTAATTTCCAATCAAATACAAAAAAAAACAAAAACACGCATAATAATGTGGAATACACCAACCTGAACTGAGGTAAGGTATATATTTTATATCATTTTTTTATCATTCTGCCTGCCACAATGCTCCTTGCTTAGATGTTTAATGTGTTTTTGTCATTTTCTTAGTTTCCAGTGTGAGTGAAAGTGCAGCTGATCCGAAAGCAGCAGATGTCAAAGGTGACGCTGGCTAAAACACATCACATAATGACTACCCGCGGCTGCGGCTAACCTTGAAGCTGAACTCTGACCCTTTCAGAGGCCGAGCGACGTGTGTTCATGCCCGAGGTGGACGCTGTTACCTTTTTCAAACGCCGCAGTCGGCGCTCAGTGAGATACTACGAGCAGCTGGGTGAGTCCTGAAAGAAACATTTGATTAGTTACCAAAAACTGCTTTTGTTCAATTACTCTTAACATTTTTTGTTTTGCTAATGTTACAAGCCAGCATACCTGCAGAAAAGATGGTATGGGATATATGGACCAAAAAAAAAAAAAAAAAAAAAAAAGGAATGGCTGTTAAGTCAATCAAGAATTGTCATGCAACAGAAACCGCCTTGAATATTCATCACACACACGAGCCCGCTGAAGGAGTCACGGGCTCGTGTGGAGCACGGGCCTTCTCGGAACGCCGGTGACATACATGGAGCTCGGTTGATGTTTGTTTCCAGCTGAGCAGCGGGTGCATCGGGTAAACTCGGAGCGACGGAGGGAGTACAACGAGGAGCGGCGCAACGAATACGAGAACTACGCCGAAGCCGATCGCGCCGGTAAATTCAACTCATTGTTTTGTCACTTTTTTTTTTTTAAAAGATGCTAAAAGTGGGAGGTTCCTATTGAGGTGTCACATGGGAGTAAAAAAAGCAGCCAATAAGATCGAAGCATATGCATATAACAAAATTTGATAGTTTTACGGAGTTTCATGCAGTGGTTCCCAAAGTGGGGGGTCCGTGAAATCATTTGGGTTATTAATAAAAATATATATTTGTTCAATTTCATATTAAATTGTGATTCATTGTTTTGTGTTTAGAATTGCTTGCAAAGAGGCGATAAAGTTTCATTTTATAACGCTGTTTTTGATTATATAATTGGCAGCGGGCTGTTTGGGAGAAATTGACCCAGTTTTATTATTTTGTAACCTGCAGTATGGCTGAAAAGTAGCGAATAAGATTCTGGGTCAATAAAAAGTCGCTTATGTTCGAATTAAATTATTTTTTTTTGGCTCTGCTAACGCAAACAGTTGGAAAATTTAATGTATTTAAAATACACGGGAAGAGATGCTTAAAGGTTCTGCTGTAAAATGTTCTTTTGTGAATTTTTTACAATCTTCATTTTCACCTTTTCATTTGGCATGTCGTTTCTATGACTGTTTTTCTCCCTTTCACTGAACAGAGCAGCGGGAAAGAACGAGGGAGAAACACGAGCAAGTTCGAGAGTACAACTATGACGGGCGTTACCCCCGATTTCACTGGTTTCACTAATTGTTCAAGCGCAAGAGAATTATGTATTTTAATGTAGCTTAAAAAGACAACAGGACGCTGCATCGCATTTTTCTTTGTACTATACTTTTAAACAATAAAAGTACCGTATTTTCCGCACTATAAGGCGCACATAGAAACCTCAATTTTTTTTAAAAAGCTGATGGTGCGCCTTATAATCAGGTGCGCCTTATATATGGATCAATATTGAGATTGGGATTGGTAGATGGGAAATAAACCGATAAAGTAAGATTTATCTGTTTCTTTTGTGTGTTTGCAGTTGAACAAGGTTGCTCATATTGACATTGAGTTATTATGCTATTGAGAGTTTAGAGTTATTATTTGAGTTATTGTTATTTCTTTGTTACTAAATTGTGATCGAAAAAGTTTTAAAATATGTCATTAATTGAGGGTGCGCCTTAAAATGTGGTGCGCCTTATATATGGAAAAGGTTTTACAATACGTCATTAATTGGGGGTGCGACTTATAATCCGGTGCGCCTTATATATGGAAATGTTATTATGCTGTTAAGAGTTATTCTTTGAGTTATTATTGTTATTACTGTGAGTAGTATTATTTTGTGATTGAAAAAGTTTTAAAATGTCATTTACTGAGGGTGCGCCTTATAATCCGGTGCGCCTTATAGTGTAGAAAATACAGTAATATACAGCGCCAGCTAGTTTTAACAGCTTTTTCCATGCATGTAGAAGCTTAATAAAATGTTATTATTATTGGTGGCCATTTGTAACTATTTAAATGTGTATATTCACAACGCACTTGATTATTTGACTTTTGAAAGAGGTTTGCGCCACTGATGCATTTACCAGACGTCGGTACTGTCAAGAATTTGGAGAATTCAAATGGAAGGCAAGCTGGTATGGAAGAATAGCAAAGAGGTGAGCTTGCGCAAGTCATTGTGCTGAAATCATTTCCAGATCGGAAAAGTGTTCGGGATGCCAAAAAACTGGTCTGTAATTGCTATAAGCTGATGTTGTCCTATTAAAAAAAAAGTTAGATACCACCTGAGACTTTCAAGTTGACGTGAACTCCAACACCTGGAGAGGATTAGAATTTTTTTTTTTTTTTGTCTTCAC
Organism: Hippichthys cyanospilos; assembly: GCF_059441005.1. Lineage (NCBI taxonomy): Eukaryota > Metazoa > Chordata > Actinopteri > Syngnathiformes > Syngnathidae > Hippichthys > Hippichthys cyanospilos. The sequence goes on from NC_142390.1 coordinate 7,760,805, forward strand.
ACAAAAGATGACAATCACTTGCAGCTCTGAAGTAGACAAAATGAGACATATTTTTATAATGAATTACTAACCTTTAATGTTCTTCCAAATGTTTTAAAGGACAAAACACTTAAAAATCTACAGATGCTCTCTGATAATACAAATTAATTGTCAAGTATTTCCTTCTGTGCTTCACGGGAAAACAATAATCAGAGGGAATTATCAGCTAAATTGTTCACAGAACTTTTTCCTTCCAGCGATGTTTGCAATATGGACACAAACAATCATATGTCCACGACTTTAATTTCTTCCAAATGTCATTCTTTGTCTCCATGATCATTAATGAACAATATTATCGCTCTTAAAAAATTTTAAAAAATGGATTCTACTTTAAACTGTTGAGGAACCTTCCATGCTCTTCTCCTCGTGGCTTGAGAAGCTCTGCGCCGATTTTTGGTCCTGTTTTCTCCTGTAAAAGACAAGAAGTAATTTTATCCCTGCAGATGCAGGCGGGAGAAACGGGAAGAACACTGACATCATCTTGACACATCCAAAACGAAAGATACCCAAAATAGTAAGGCTCTTGAAGTTAGTGTTGTATCTGTAGATCAGCCGAACTTCGCTAACTGTTTTGTTTTTGACAAAAAGCAGTTGTTTTGGATGCCTTTAGACAATGAAGTGTTTGAATGAGGCAGGAGCATTTTTTACCTTGAGCATTCCATCGCGCTCCCATTTAAAGAGACCGCAATTACTGTGAAGGGAAGACAAATGGTTAAGCTCAAACATCAACCCAGTAGTGTTTGTATTTCACACACATTAAGCATGAGGGCATAAAAGCGGTTCTTTTCCTCACAAATAGTCGCTGGAGGGGTTTCTCTAAGTTGGCACCGTTGCTTTGTGATCCAAGCAACTTGTCTTGCTGTTGCAAGCAAGGGGTGTCCAAACTACGGCCCGAAGGCTATTTGCGGCCCGCCATGCCTTTATTTTCCCCACAGGCCCATGACAAAATTAATAAAATTAACATTTAAACTTTTCACCCACCCCCCAAAAAAACTGACTTAATAGAACAATTCTTCAAAACAGTGATGAAAAAAAAAATCAATTAAAAAAAAAATTATAGTATTTGTCACAGTTAACAAAAAACATTCACAGTACAGTGGACCCTCGTGTTACAACGTCCCTGACTTACGTTATTTTCATGTTGCGACGTGGAATACTGTTTTTTTTCATCCTCTCTTTATGGTATTTTCCCGGTTTTCCGCCCACAACAACTGTCATGACCCTAGGGGCTTGGCTGTATTTGTGTTGTTTTGCCTCCATCTGCAGGCGTTTTTAGGTAATTACACTTATTTTCAGTTGCTGTCCCTGCAACGGGTCACTACAATGCTGGTCTGCTATTGGTCGGCATCTCTTCATGGAGATGGCGGTCTGCTATTGGTCGGGCTCACTCGTTTCAAAATGGCAGAAGGGTAAAGCTTTGTTCGATTATGAGTGGTTACAAAAGCGTATTTGTAGTGCATTTTACTGCTTAATTCAAAGTTGAAAGTGTTAGCCATGGTTCCAAATATTGCAAGGGGTTTTTAAAGAGAGAAGTAAGAAGATGATTTATATGGAAACGAAGCTGGAGATATGGGCATAACAAGTGCCACTCAAAGGTAAATCAATCCTTTCTAAATTTTCTATTTATGATTATTTCTGATTGTATACATGTATGCTATATATTGTAGCCCTCACTATACTATTTTGGTACTAATTTTGAATATGTACATACGATTTTGATGTATTTACCTGGGGTTGTATTAGCTATTAAACATAGGTTTGGACTGCCCGTCATACGGTAAATTCTCTTTACGAGCCCAACCATGGAACGCATTAATCTCGTAACATGGGGGCCCACTGTAAATGTTTGAAAAACGCTCAGCTTGCTCCAGTTTCCATTGTTTTGGTTTTGATTGTTGAGCACAGGGGTTGGATCAAAAATAGATGCATCCATTCAGCCAACCTGCAATGTTTGTGCGGCAGTCTGTCCAGGGCGATGGCTCTCTGTCCGCACGGACACTTGAAGAAGCGTTTGATGGCGTCGTGCCAGTGCAGAGGGTGATTCTCGCCCACGCAACGGTCCGCCGGCTTAAAATATGTGTAGTTACACTAAAAGGCAAACAAAGCAAAGCTCAAAAGCTTTAGGAGATGCTGTTGATTTTTTTGAGATATGTAGGTATTAGGTAAATGACCTTTTTACAGGAAACGGCTCGACATTTCATTTCTCGGATGCTCTTCATTTTCTCCTCCATTTGCTCTTTCTTCACCAGCGGGTCAAAGTATTTTTCCTGCAGCTGATACTCAACCTGGGAAGGAGAACAAACAAAAAAAGTGTCAAAAAAGTGAGAAAAAAAAAGTGCTGTCAAATAAGTCATACCGCCTGTAGGGCGGCGTCATGGAGAGATTTGGCATTGAGGATCTTTTGGAACTCTTCTGACTGAATGTAACTGAGATCCTCTCGCTTCTTCTTCTCAGATGGCTCCACGTCGCCATCACCAGAATCAGCTGCACAATTAATTAAGAGCACACAAAGGTCATTAACTCACTGAATCCCAAAGGCATAATTTTACGTTTTTGTTTTTTTAGGTCTTTCAATCCCCAGTACTTGTTAGTATTTTTTCAAAAAAGTGCATTGGCTTAAGAAGTCAAAAAATGGATGGCCCTAAATTAAGTACTAAAGTAATCAATCATACTGGTAGTCATTTATTTTGGAGAAAAAAAAAATTCCACTATAACTAGAATATTGGGTTTGGGATTATTATTATTTTTTTTTAAATTGCATTCAGAACAATAGAACAATATTGAATATATTCATTCACGGATCGATTGTAAGGTTATCAATGTCGTTTTTATTAAAAAAAATGTGGTAGTTTATTGAATTTTACATATTCATTTTTGATAACATGATTAAAAGTGATATGTCAATTGTGGTGTGGGTACCGTGTGTTGAGGTGAGACTCTTCTCCACCCGGGCGCTGATCTGGGTGCTGCTGGTCCGCTTCCTCTTGACAGCGTTTGGGTCTTCCTTCTCTAGCGCCATCCCCTTGGCTCTCAGCTTCCTCAGAGCCGCCATCTTGGCGGCAGAGGCGGCGGCCGGCAAAGGAGGCGGGCTGGCATCGGAGAGGATGACGTCCTCGCCCTGTGAGAAGCCTCGGCCCAGCGTGGGGGTTTGGGGCGTCGCGGGGCTTCGGGTGGTCTCAGGTACGGCGGGAGCTGCTTTGGGGGACGCCAGTAGAGGAGGCGTGGCTGACTTTGGCACCTGAGCCGCCTGGGCGCCCGCCAGCCGCCGTTGGCGGTTAAGCAGGAGCTCTCTTTGCTTCTGTTTCTGCTGCTTTAGAAGATCCGACGCTGAGATGGACTGAAGAGAAGCTTTTTGTGGGTCTGATGGAGAAGACAAAAACTCAAGGGATTGCCCCCGCGGGTTCCGACGCATTTGTTTGGTACCTGATGCACGTCCCTGGGTCAGGTGTTTCTTGAGCTGCAGAGCTCCCGTTGAGGGCATTGCCATCAAGCCCTTGAATTCATCGGAACAATTTGAAACCTCACCTGACTTTATGGCTACAAGAAAGAAACACACGTTCACTTTCGAATTTCGTCCGGGTGCATCACATCCAAGCAGGCCTTACCGAGCATTTTTGCTTGAAGGATGTGCCGGGCGGAACCTTTTACAAAGAGCTTATCCAGAGTTGTCTGACCTGTTTTTTTCGGTTTGGATGCGGATCTGCAAACGGTAAGGACGTCATGAGGAAAATGTCTCGACTTGAGAGCTGAAGTCACGATTGGACTCACAGCGATGCCGCCCAGGCGGGCGAGGAGACGCCGCCATAGTGGAATCCACCCTGACAGATGCGCTCCCTGAGGCTGACACCCTTCACCTTGTTGGGCGCCTTCCCAGAAAATGCCGACTGCAGCTCCGACCTCTTGGAGCTCATCTTCTTGTACTGGGCCTTCACGTGATATTGGCAGTACTGGCACTCATACTGGACACATCACGACAGGCGTATGGAAACTGAAATTAGCTCCGAGAAATGATATGTAATGACAAATAAAACAGTTCACTTGAATATCATTTTTGTTATCATTAAAGGGGCCATAACACGGTAACTCAACTTTTTGTAGCTTTTAACCATGTTCCAAAAATGATTTCTCAGCCTAAACACTCCCAAAGTACTATTTCCCTTTATTGATGCTTTTCTAAGCATTCCTTGCGCTCTCACAGCCCGAGGAGCTAAAAACAGCTTGAAGTGAGCGAGACGGGAGCGTTTCGCACTCCCCGCACATGCTGTGCATGAGAAAATACCCGCCAACCTTATCTACGTCTTTTAGTTTCATTTTGGTTACAGAGCTGAGAGCTTTTGCACCGAGTCAGCCAAGTAAACAGCAAAGTTGCATTTATTAGCTACAACATTTTACGGTTCTGTAAAAATGCTGAGGTGGGCAAAAATGTGTAAAAATTCACCCACGGGCAGAACTATTGTTAAGAATGCTGCCGCGAGCCTTGTGAGGACGAGTGGCCAAGATGATGGATGAATGCACGTTCCGAGGTCCGCCCCTTGAGCTGCAAGATGGTGCGACGTGGTAAGATCAAACGAGCTGTTTTAGTTCCTGATTAGAAAGATCGGTACCATGAAACTCATGTTTAAAAAGAAATTAAATTACCAAACGTAATTTATATGCACATATTACACTGCGGAAAGAACTTAATTATGTTACGGCCCCTTTAAAGAAATGTTACAGGACTATTAAATGATTACTTGTGAGTGGGAGTGGCCAACCTTGTCAGCAGCTTCTTAAATATTCATAAGAGGCACTATTTGACAATATTACCATGTTAACGAGCTGAGAGCAGGGGTCTCCATTTTTCTTCATGGCTTTGCACGTGCCGTAATCTTGAGCTTCACCCATCAGCAAAAGCTTCTGCGGATGATCGACCGTCAAGCTGACCTGCATATTTGAATATTTGAGATTTTGGCATTCGAAAATGTCACTGTGACAAGAATTCCCCAAATAGTATCATTTTGTACAAGGCATTAAAGTTAATAAAGGCGTTTTAAGTTGTTTTGTTTGCTTTACCCCGTCATATCCATCCTTTTGTTTCATGGGGTTGGGGTTGAGGATTCCAATGACAGTCCCCATTCCTGTCTTCCAGTGCTCCTTGTGGACCTCGCCGAATAGCAAGAGCGAAACAAACACATCCAGGTTGTGGAGGTCGTTCAACTTCCAGATGCTAAATGTCTTACCCTTTAAAATACAAAACAAGTATAAAGTACTTGTAAATATTGAACACATCATTCGATCAAATCTCGGAGAGGTGATGCCAGATGCTTACACTGTTGCTGCTTTGTGGTGTTGCTTTGCTAACGAGCACGCCAAACGTCACCCAGTCGCTGTCCTCCAGTTTCTCGCCTTTCAGGCGCTGGGGCACCTGTGACAGGCGGATCAGGCGACGGTCAGCCATCTTGCGGTCCATATCGCTTGATGAAACGAGTGGCTTTCTGAAACATACCTGATTTTAAAATTTCTGAAAAGATTTGAGGGTTTCTAATTGCGACTTTCCCAAAACCCCCAGACCTGAGCCGCAATCCGGAGTATTTCTCCATAGCCACGTCTTTAGGAAGAGATTCCAGTTTAGGAGGTCCCGCTGAAGTAGAGGGGCGGGGTTTGCTCTGGAAGCTTGTAGACGGGCGCTGAGGATTGGCTGCTTTGCTTGTACTTTCTACAGGCAGGAAGGAGCTTCCCATCTTAATCTCCAACAGAGGCGCTCTGGGTTCTGGTCAATGATAAAATATTGCCATGTCAGTTTGGAAACCATGCAAAAAAAGTTTTTAAAATTAGGCGAGCTGGGTGCAGTTTGATAAAGTAGCTCAGCTGCAGCAGAGAAAACTGAGTCTGTAACAAAAGTGACTCTCCAGTTTACATTTGCACCTCATTGTCTTTCAGTCTACTCAATAAAAACAAAGACATTTATACTGGGCTTTACTTTGTTACACATTTTGCCAAAACCTCTGCTCAAGTTGCGAGACATCTTGTGCAATTTCCGTCTCGCCTGATCCCTACTAATACACCAGTAGACATTCAAAACAATATGCTAATTTGATGGGTTTACCTGGTGAAGAGCTGGATTTGCTTTGGTGGGACACTCTAAGTTTGCGTTTAAAAGTGTCAGCATTGTTCAGCTCCGAGAGGAAGTCTGTGGACTCCCGCACCTTTTGGTTTCCTGCGCTGGCTGAATCAGATGACGATGTAGCTAATATTAAAGTAAAACAGAGAGTTGTGACAATTCTCTATGTGAAAATAATCCGCTTTGTTCAATTGTGTTTCGTTTTTACCAGACTGATTCCTTATCTTCTGTGGCAAATCTGTTGACTTCGGCGAGATTTGTTTGAGGCTGGCCTGACTAGAGGGTGACGATTTCGGTGTGGATGAGCTCCCTGATGCTTTCATCAAAGAAGAAGACTGACTTGCCTCCAGCTGCCTCTGCAATGCTCGCATTTTCTCCTGCATCCACCTCAACTCCTCTGGACAGAATAGAAGGAAATTTTGAAGAAAAGAAAAAAAAAAACAGCTTTACAAGAACACAGATACAAACCTTGTAGTTCCTCTTGCGACCGGTTAAGACTCTCTCTGGCTTTGGCTTTATTTTCTTGATCCACTTGCTCTTCTTTTTCAATGTCATCTACATCACCAAAAAGCTCTGACAATTCATCCTCTGACTCCACATCTCGTCCTTTATCATACTCGTCCTGGCCATGAATGTCAAACAGGGCATCCAGGTCATCTGCCTGCTGCTGCTGTGCCTCCATATTCTCAGCCATTAGGGCTGTCAAAATGTCCAGATCGTCTTCACCTGGACAGAGAGGAAAAGACTCACTGATTGTCACAGTGTCAATGCGTTTTCCAGTTTCCAACCTGGAAAATGGAGGAATGTGGGGAAAAAAAATACTTACAATCCATGATAGATCAGAGTCCACCTGAATACGGTTGCCAGGCTGCAGAATGACACGTTATAAGAGGCATTTAACACGAAAAATACAATATACTACAATACAGTGAAAGAAAAACATACATTTTCAGACCGGTAGAAATAAAAGAGCGTAAATATCATTTTAAATAGTAACAATATAGTCATATTAATGCAGTCAGTTACCATACAATAGTTATCTTTGACTGGAATGAAGTTGTAGACAACTTACCACCTACGCGACGAATGGACAGTTTAGTGCGTCTTTTTTTTTTAACGAAATCCAACAGCAGTTTCGGTGTTTTAGGATTATTTTGTCAATATTGCGTAGAAATCTGAGTATTAGATGAACAAAGCATCTCAGACGGTTTCCTGAACGCAAGGGAGAAATCCAAACTGGCGCCTAATGCGAGGACCCAGCTGTGTTGTTGAAAATGAATTTAGCTCCCTCAAATGTGCCTGAGTGAAAATACTCTCAAACTTGATTTACGTCCTGGTTAAGACTACAATTTGAAAGCGTATTTTGTCTATTTTATTTGATGTGTTTATGTTGTAATTACCGCATATTGTCAATGCAGCACGGGCGAGTACATTTTATTTTTTTTATCGCAACGGCACGTTTTCGGACATAAAAGTGGCGTGCCCTATTCGTTGCCTTAATACAGTATTAAACGTAGAACTGGAGATAGTTAGATTAAAATAAAAATTGGTCTAATAAAATGCATGTAAAATGAAGTTGGGATTTTGAGAAGTGGCAGTGACGATGACGACCCATTATCCGTGCTGTCACGTGAGAGGATTTTCTTTAGTAGGACTACAACAAGGATGGCGACTACTTCCACTAGTCAAAGTCCTGGAGCTATTAATTGTGCCACGAAAAAAACATTCACTCGCACCGACCACAAAGCCATAGTTTTCTTCGTATTTGATAATAATCGGCTTTGTGTGAACAAATTTTCTGTTTCACCTCTCATTGTCGGATAAAACATGATTCAATAATTTTGAAACACACACGTTTTCTGTTTTTGCGGTATATAGCAATGCTGGCCTCCATTTATTTAACATCGACAGAACAAATGCAGACAACATCTTGCAGTAGTAGTGTGCCAGATAAACTATTTGTCAAACTATGTGCTTCCTCAAATGAAATATATCTGCTTATAATAAAATATGCAGCAGGTCACATTTTAGAAAGGAAAAGAAAAAAAATACAAAAGCCCCGGGTTTATCGTCTCAACTTGGACATTTCCTCATATTACCTTGAAACAAAAGCACCGGGTTAAACGTCTATGAGCTTCCTCAAATGAAATATATCTGCTTATAATAAAATATGCAGCAGGTCACATTTTAGAAAGGAAAAGAAAAAAAATACAAAAGCCCCGGGTTTATCGTCTCAACTTGGACATTTCCTCATATTACCTTGAAACAAAAGCACCGGGTTAAACGTCTAAACTTGGACATTCCTCATATTACCTTGTAACAAACTGAGAGGACATCAAAAACGAAAAACGGTATCATCTCTCTGAATTGGTTCAACAAGAGGAAGACTAAGATTAAGGTGCAAATACGATGAGTAATATAAATGACAAATGGTGGCCGGGGGGGCTAGTCAATGCAGTCCATAATGTGGATCTGCAATGTGTCCAGATCTGGCAGGCTTTCTTCACACTTCGGACAGACGTATTCCGGAAGACCGTCCCGATTCTGCCAGACGGTGCCTACAACACATAAAAAAAAAAAAAAAAGAAATACTGAGTGGACAGTATTTTTCCCAGTTGCAAAATACAAAAACAAACCAAAAAAACATACCCCTTGAAAGTAAAGTTGGTCCTTGAGTATTTGGATTTGCCACATGTCTCCTCTGCATGTCCCCTAATTTCTGCCTGTGGACACACACGGAAAGTTCCACAAACGTGAGAAAATGTAACATTAAGTGGGAAGCAAGTGTGAACAGATGACTCGTGAACATATTCTAGATTCATGCCCAGTATTTTCAGCAAATGGGGCACAAGTGATGTTTTGGGGGTAATCCATATTGAAATCCTAAAAGAAGACTTGGCAATGCTTGGGAAGTCATTTAATTTGCAGCTATCAATTTTTCTGCTACTAGTTTTTTTTTCTTCTTTGGATCTATTGGCATACCTGCTCATCTCCTCCTGCAGATGGTTGTTCTGCTTCTTCAAGTATTCCAGCTGAACAGCCATACGCTCCCTCTCCTCGTGCAGTTTCTCCCTCGCAGCCCGCTCAGCATAGAAATCCGAGGAGTAAACCTCGGCCTGTGAGGGGCAAATTTATCATGCACTTCCCAATTTTTGCATTAATCCTTCCAACTGCAACTCGCGGAGAGGCGCAATACATTTTTTTTGCGTTGACACCCCAAAACCACCGCTAGCGGCCAATGACATTTGCAAGGCATTTGCAGGACATTGATTGGTTTAGCCTGGATTCCCATAATGCAAAAGTCTTCTAAAGTCAAAATTCTCTAATTATGACGAATGAAATATTCCCTTTTTAATTTCATGTATAAATATACAGCATAGTTATTTTTGCTATTATTGCATTTTTACAATTTTTGCACATAAACAAGATGAATATGTATGGATAGGGTTGAAAAAAAGGGCTGGGGTGTAAATGTAGGCACAATAGTTTCAATGTCATTGTTCAAATTACCGTATTTTCTGCACTATAAGGCGCACCTAAAAGCCTTAATTTTTTTAAAAAGCTGATGGTGCGCTTTATAATCCCGTGTGCCTTATATATGGATCAATATTGAGATTGGGATCCGTAGACGGGGGATGAAGTGATAAAGTAAGCTTTACCTGTTTCTTTTGTGTGTTTACACTTGAACAAGGTTGCTCATATTGACATTGAGTTATTATGCTGTTTAGAGTTATTATTTGAGTTATTGTTATTACTTTGAGTATTACTATAATGTGATTGAAAAAGTTTTAAAATACGTCATTAATTGAGGGTGCGCCTTATAATCCGGTGCGCCTTATATATGGAAAAAGTTTTAAAATATGCTATCAATTAAGGGTGCGCCTTATAATCTGGTGCGCCTTATAGTGCGGAAAACAAGGTAATTTATTATATTGTTCATGTTATGCATATTTCATAAATACAATGTATAGTCACGTTATTTACATGTTTACGTTTGCATATAACTGTTTTACGCCAGTTAATTGATGATCTCGCGATGTTTCGGAGAAGTGCGCCTGCTTTTGTATGTGCGCACTTCCGGTTTGGACAGTCCAGAGGCGGGAAGAAAAAAATCAACAAGAAGAACGAATTATGAACAGACAAACAGGACAAAAAAGACACTAATTCCCTCACAAGTGGCAGCGGCCAAAGAGGTATTTTTTCTGCAAAAGGGACATTATCTATCCACGTTATTTTGTAATGTCATATGTTGTCTGTAATTAGTTTTTGTACGTTATTTAAGTCATGTTATTTTTTGTACAGTTTTCATGGTTTAATGAAGACAAGCTTAATAAAATCTCTAAGGAAAACCACTTGAGCGTGTGCCTACGAGAGAGTTACACGGAGGTTGAAAGTAAAATTATGTTCATATTTGATGACGTTATGACCCTTTCAAAGTCAGTCCAAGTTGGGTGATAATACGGCCAGGTGAGAGAAAAATCCCCAGTGGTTAAAAAGGTCAAACAAAAACATGTTTTTTAAAATTTCCTATGATTTTATGTACACACCCCAATATGCTACATATTGATTAAAATATTTTACATTTTATATATTATTATTTATAAATATTATATTTATATTTCATATATTTACTATTGTTAATTTTACTAGTCAATAATCAACCTTTAACTCCTGATAATTAGCCAAATATAATGAATACAGTACTTTTAATTGATTTGACAAATATTTTTTGTTTTTGACGATACGTTTTTTTAAAATAAAATTTCAACCAAATTGGGCGGGGGTTAAAGGTGAACTCCACTGACCTGTGCCTCCAAGACAGAGATGGTCTCCAGCTCCTTTTCCTTCTTGAAAATCTCCTGCTTCAAGCTATCGATGTGCTCCTGCTTGGAAGCCAGGGCCTTCTCGGCGGCGCTCAGCTGACCTTGGAGATCATCCACCACCTCCCTGTTCACCAGCTCAGTCTGCAGCAAAACGCCGATGGACGCCCGCAAAAGCAGTAGAATAGAGAGCTCTTTTATCCTTATACCATATTTTCCGCACTATAAGACTTAACTTCTTTAAAAAGCTGATGGTGCACCTTATAATCAGGTGCGCCTTATTTATGGATCAATATTGAGATTGGGATTCGTAGATGGGGAATGAACTGATAAAGTAAGATTTACCTGTTTCTTTTGTGTGTTTACAGTTGAACAAGGTTGCTCATATGGACATGGAGTTATTATGCTATCGAAGGTTTAGAGTTATTATTTGAGTTATTATTGTTATTACCGTATTTTCCGCACTATAAGGCGCACATAAAAGCCTTAATTTTTTTTAAAAGCTGACGGTGCGCTTTATAATCCGGTGCGCCTTATCAATCAATATTGAGATTGGGATTGGTAGATGGGGAATGAACAGATAATGTCAACTTTACCTGTTTCTTTTGTGTGATTACAGTTGAACAAGGTTGCTCATATTGACATTGAGTTATTATGCTGTTTAGAGTTATTATTATTGTTATTACTTTGAGTATTACTACATTGTGATTGAAAAAGTTTAAAAATATGTCATTAATTGAGGGTGCCCCTTATAATCTGGTGCACCTTATATATGGAAAAAGTTTTAAGATATGTCATTAATTGAGGGTGCGCCTTATAATCCGGTGCGCCTTACAGTGCAGAAAATACGGTATGTGCTTTATCACAATTGATCATTTTAAATCTCATCTGGATTTTAAAATTGAATTCTTTTCACTAGGTGCTATGTCATGGGTGAAAAATGTTTTGACGCATACCTCTCTCCTGCTCCTCTCTTCCTGGAGCTCATTGTAGTCTTCAAACAATTTAGTGTAGGCATCCTTCAGCTGAGCTAGGTTTCTCCTGAAATGACGACATGTCATCTGGTCAAGTCCATGTCGGCGTTGGAGTGCGCACGCGAGCGGACGGACAGACCTCTCCTCTATGGCCTTTATCTGCACGATTAAAATCTGCGCCTGCATGCTGTCCAGCTGCAGCTTCAGCTGCTCTTTCTCCGCTTTGACTGCCTGTGTGTCCGCCAGCTGGGCCTTCAGAGTGGCCACGTCGATCTCCAACTCTCGATTACTACCAAAACACATTTGAAACATTGCAGCGCCATCCTATAGATTTGCGCTTTCGCTTACGGTATTTTGCAAACAAACCGGTCCTGCAGGTTCTTTTTCATCCTCTCTGCTTCATCCAGCTTGCTCTGGGCCTGCTGCAGTTCCTTGAACAGTGACATCATCTGCGATTTGATGAAATTTGATGCCACCTGGAAAGCAACAGACATTCCATAAGAGTATAGGTAAGTGATTGTCAACTGCTGCGATGTGAGAAATCCGCTGCCGGTTAAACTGGCTTAATTGAGCCCAAAAATGTATTCATTAAAAATAATGTTCATCTACCTATTGCAGAATGGTTGAGGGACACAAATGACAGGATGGTCAGCCATACGGCGGGATTTAAAGCTCTTACAGTTGTGCAATCACATTGAATTTTTCAAACCATAATAACTTCAAAAGTAGTATGTCAACCATGGCCCTTATATTTTGAAAGGAGTATGTACATTTAGGTGAGAACATTTCTTGCAGTCAGCCAACATCTGTGTAAAACATTCTACCAATAAGGCCACAAAAAAAACCCAAAAAACAGTAAAATCAATCTACAAAACACAAAAACATGTACAATACCTGGTCCTTCTCCAAACTTTCCTTCTCCGAATTTTCTCTGGTCTCCTCCACCATGTTGGTCTGTGTTGTTGTGGAGACATGGTGGTGTCTCTTTTCCTCCATCGTATTTATCCTGCAAATAGTGAAAGAAGGTCGTTAAAAACAAGTGATGACATTGCATGCTTTTATTGACCTGCAGGGCCTGCATCAGAAGTTCTAAAACTTTATTTTTTCATTAAAAATTAACATGTAATAATAATAATAAAAAAAAAATCATCATTCATTGAAAGACTCACTTCTGCTTTTGTTTTTTTGTTCTTCAGGCCAAATTAATAAAAAAAGTAACATATTTTCCGCACTATAAGGCACACCGGATTATGAGGCGCACCCCAAATTGATGACATATTTTAAAACTTTTTCCAATCACAATATAGTACTACTCACAGTAATAACAATAATAACTCAAATAATAACTCTAAACTCTCAATAGCATCATAACTCAATGTCAATATGAGCAACCTTGTTCAACTGTAAACACACAAAAGAAACAGGTGAAGCTTACTTCATCAGTTCATTCCCCATCTATCAATATCAATATTGATCCATATATAAGGCGCACTAGATTGATTATAAGGCGCACCATCAGCTTTTTAAAAAAATTAAGGCTTTTAGGTGCGCCTTAAAGTGCAGAAAATACGGTACTTGAACTCTAACGTGATCAAAAACGAGTGAGGTGAGTTTTATTTCATGATTTGGGGCCATCTTGTGTGAATTTTGGTCTTTTTTTCCCTTTACAAACAAAAACAAAACAACACTGTGCACTGTACATGTCAACGGTGGTCTGAAGCTCAGACTGCAGCCGCTCGGCTCGCTGGGTCTCATTCCTGAGGGACTGCAGCAGGTGGCTGACGGTCACCTCCTCACTGTCCAGATGGGACGCCGTCATGCTCGCGTTGGGATGTTTGCCGCTCTTGTCGCCACCCTTCATGTTGAGGAAGCCTTCGTCCTGGAAAAAAAAACAACAAAAAAAAAAAGTATCTTTTTACTCTGCAAACATTGTGAGATACAACTGCGTGGCCAAGGCACATTGAGGTTATTATTATTTTTTTTTCTCCTCACCGTAACAGTGATGATCTCAATGAAGGAATCCTCACTGGAGTTCTGGCCCATCTTAAGCTGTAGCTCAGAGTTCAGCGCCACCAAGTCGTTCTTCTCCACCTGGAGTCTGCTCACCTGCGCACGCAAGGCGTCCATTTCTGTGCTGTTACTGGAAGCTGCTTCCTTCAAATGACATGTTGAATACTCTGTTAAATTTCGAATGCAATATTGTGCTGCCTTGTTTGTGTCCTTATTTTTGTTTGTTTTTGCATGGAAGTCATCCATACTCTTTTACAGCATAGTTAATACCTGTAATGTCTCAGTGTAAGAAAGGAGAACCAAAAGGCAGCTTCATGATTAACAGCGGGGTTGCACTCACTTGTGAGGCTTCCAAAGCACCATCCGACTCTGAGGCTTCTGTCAGTTTCTTGCTCATCTCCTGATTTTCAACAACCAGGGCGTCCATCTTTACCCGGGCCTCCCCAAGGCTCCTCTCCAGGAAGACCCGCTCATCCTGCTGCTTCTCATGCCACATCAACAGCTCTTCAAAACGCTCTTTCATCGACAGGTTGGTCTGACGGAGAGCCTCTGGGTAAGCGGGGAAGATAGGTGAAATGGCTTGTTCAACGACAAAAAGAACGAATCCAGAATGTTCTCTCACCTTTCAGGTTGCGGTTCTCCTGGATGAGAACGTTCATCTGGACTAAGGTATCCTCCGGCGTTCCCATTGTCTCCTCCGGCGTTCCCATTACATTGGGGGAACGAGAGATGTCCCCATTCATAATGGGGCTTTCGGACGCCATTATGCTGAAATAAAAAAAATTAAGATTAAGTCGCAAACAAACTTTAAAAATTCCTGTAAATTTGGGAACCTAGTTCCTTGTGACACCATCACAGATGGATTATTTGTGTGGGTTTAAGCGGCATTATTTTTCTGGTACTGTGTGGCTTTCATTTTGCCGCTGTGGTTTATTCGGTGATTTAAGTCGATTGAAATGACAAAGCTTTAATGACTCAGGACTTTGGCATGCTGAAGCAACAGGAACTAAAAGGCAACTTTGAGTGCGTTATCTGATTCCTGGTCACATGACAACTTAACTCCTGGAAGTCCTCATGAAAGCGTAAACAGATAAAAAAGCGATAAAAGAGTAAATAAAACTGACGATTGTTCTATCTTCTCATTCACTGTCAATTTTTAAGTCCACGTGGAAACACGGCCAAGGCGGTTCTGAATTTCTTTAAAATAAAATTCGTGTTTGATGTTCAGATGTACATTTAGTTTTTGCAATGATTTTTATCTATAACTATCTGTTTGTATCTTCAACTTGTCTTATTTTATTGAACAAGTAAAATCTTTCTCGAAAAACGCAAAGGAGACGCCATTAAAAGAATAACCAATTATATTCCGTCTACTTTGTTTCCGTCCGTAATTAAAGACGAGTCAACTTCGCTTTCGCTTCGCTTCAACACGTTACAACAGAACTGCGTCACAACAAAATATTAAATAAGTTTAAAGCTGACCTTTGTTGAATTCCGTATCGTAAGTATCTCTTGGTTTCGAACAAAAGAAGACTAGAAAATAGGAAGAGTTTGTTCTGTTTATGAACCTGACAACGTCTCTTACTAGTTTTGATTAATTTCAAAACAGCTGCTGAAAGCAAACAACTTCTGTGTTTTTACTTCAAAATAAGACGTAACGAAGATATGGGCCGCTTATATTGGGAGATTGATGACGTGAGGTTTATTATTCTGAAGACGCATATTCTCGTTTCCTGTAAACGGCTAGGTGCACTTTGCGAAATCAATTTCCTTGATGTGACGTCACAGGAAAGACTATGGGATTAGATTTGTGCCAAAACACTATAAACCGTCTTTCATTTCCTACTATATATTCATTTGAATGTTTTATTTTAGTTATAGATTTTTAAAATCATATGGAATGGCTGTTCGTATGTTTTGTTAGTATTGTTCTTTGTGTGTTATATTGACAAAGGAATTGTTTATGTGCAATGTAAAAAGCACATGAGTCAATTGAATATACTGTCAAAAAAATTCACCTTTTCGTTTCAAACGTTTCGGCTTTTTGCCTCATGCCCTGCAAACATTTTTGAAAAAGCAAACCTATTTTATCTGCCTGTACTAGACTGGTAAAGTACGGGGATTTTTGTTGTTATTGTTTATCGAACTCGAGAAGCTGGATTGTCAAGTGGCCTATTACTTTACCTCCTATCCCGATGACCTGGGACCGGTTCATTTTATTGTCACCATTCCAACAAAAAAATGCAAACATTGGTAATAGAAAATAATGGGAGGGGGTCGACTGTGGATCTGTACGTGCACGTGCTGAGAGGTGACATTTGCTACTGAAGGGATTTATGTAATTTTATATATGATAATGAAGCTTTTATTAATTTTCTCTGAAGGGATATATCGTGTAATCTAGATTGTTAGCGCATTTCTCACTCTTGACTTGTAATACGATCATTTGGGCATTGTGGGCATTGTGGTCTGCTCAACCCCTAAGGCCAGGTGCTGAGGTGACTAGATTTGAACCCTCCACCCAAAAGGGGGCAGCAGAGGACCGAAAACAACTCAACATGCTGACCTGGCCATGGGACCACCCCTTTTGATGGACCGACGAATACAAAATCTGGGAGCGGAAAATATTCCAGCATCATTCTCACCGTGACACGGGAATGATCCAAAGATATCTTTTTTGGGCAATTGGCTTGTAAACTGCATTAGACAATATGGCAATAATAAATCTTCGAAGTGTTGGATCAACTTGTGCATGTGTGTTTATCCCGGCTCATACCCGAACGCGCAGGAATCTTTCACAAAGGTATGGAAACAATACAGCATTATTCAACCGGGTCCGCAATCAAAACAAACATTAAATATGAAAGATCCAACAATATAAACAAGTTGTTTTTTTATATTGTGAAAAGCACACACCTGTTTTCCGTTTTTTATGAACACAGGTGACTTCCCGTATAAATGTTGCGGAAATGCCACAAAGATGCTCCACTTGCCGTACAAGTTTTCATTCTTCAAAGATAACACACGCTAATAAAGTAATCAAATGATAGCTTTTGTCTCATGTTCATGCTGTGTTCATGTCGGTTCTGAACCCCTCATTATCAGTTGATGGACTACAAAGGAAATTGGGTCGATACCATAGCACATCTAATGAGGTTCGACTATCTGTTTTGTCCATTTTCTGTTTTGAAAATGGACACGGTTTTAAATTTGTACAAATTTGTCATTTTGAAGAGGCAACGCTGTCTCTCAAAATCGATGTGACCTTTTTTTTTTAATGTCACGTTGCTCATCGACTCCTTTCTGTTCACATCATGTTGTACCGGAGCAAGTACTTTAATACTAAAAAAAATAAATAAAAGTATTAAAGTACTTTCAAGTACTTTAATAGTTGAAAGTTCCTAAAATTCATGACATACTTTAGCGTCGTCCCCCCCTTTTGCACCCTAATATATATATATATATATATATATATATATATATATATATATATATATATATATATATATATATATATATATATATATATATATATAATCCAGTATTTTGGCTCTAAAATCAATCTTTAAAAAAAAACAAAAACATAATAGAGACATTGTGGCGGACACTAGGCCCACATGCATTAAACACCAAAGTGCTTTTATATCCTACTCTATTGAGCCAATTTTTCATGCCGCAGCTACATATGGGTCCTCGGTTTACGACAATCTCCAATGTCGTAATGAGAAATAATTTCCCTAAATTTGTAGTTTATCTGGCGTCATTCTGGTTTTGCTGCTGTGTAAAGGAAGTTTGGTAACAGACGATCTACAAATCTGGGTAACTTTGCTGCCATTGAAACACCGTCGCAATCCGGGGCTTCTTGTATGTAAACTACTAAGTATATGGCAAATCATTGTGTACTTTATTCCGATAAAATATTAAAACAAACCAATTTAAAAGTCATTGAACGTCTGTAGCTTTTGTTAAGAATGTCGTTTCCTAAAAACGTATTAAAATGACAGCCTCAATTCAACCATGTTGATACAGGATAAAGACCGCTAGATGACAGTGTTTACGTACAAACCAATGGTAAATTTATATGGTGTGATCTTATATGACATTCATGATGCCTATCGAAAATACTGCAGTTTGGCACGGTTATGGAAACGTAATGTTAAAGTTCTTTTGAGTATCCGTTGTGTAAAATAAAATAAAAAAAAAGCTCTGTATTGAAGTTCAGTGAGGTACGCAAGCGAAGTTTTATACCTGCGTTAGTTGTAAATGAACGCAGCAATGAGGTACTATATTAGCGATTTTTCCGTGAGTTCTTGAACGCAGCACCAATGCTCCCTGCAGAGCGCTTGAAAGAGGCGTGTGACAAGGATACTTTGCCAAAGTTTTGCACTAAAGGAGCAGGTTCACTGCGCATTCTTTAAATGCAAATGTTCTCATTTATGGAGCTGAGAGATTTCAGGTAGCGACTTTTTGTGTTTGTTATCCTCAAATTATAACTCCAAGTGCAACTGCATTTGCGAGTCGGAACGTCAATCGGCCCAGGATCAGTGATGATTTCCAGGGTGAGTCTTCTCCTTGCGCTGCTTGGCGATTTTACGCATCGGGTCGCTTTGACGCACGGCTGCCAGCTGCCCTCCGACTGGCGGCCACTGAGCGAGGGATGCCGCGCGGAGCTGGCCGAGATCATCGTGTACGCACGGGTTCTAGCCATCCACCGGGAGCCCCTCGGTGGTGGGGTGGATAGACTCTTCAACTCGCTCCCAGTCGGATTCGGTTACGGCTACGAAGGCGCGGAGGAAGGGCTGCTGTACTCTGCCGAGGTGGAGCTGCTGTGCGATCAAGCCTGGGGGAGCATGCTGGAGGTCCCGGCGGGGTCCCGGCTTAATTTCACTGGGCTTGGCTACCTCTCCTGTCAGTCCCACACGGTGATGGAGAACTATTCCTATTTCTTCTTCCTCAGGTATGATCATCGGTGCATTGATGTAATGCAAGAATTGACCAATGACGTAATGCATGCAAAGCAGATGTTTGACTTAAAAGTGTGCGTCAATAAATGTCATCAATGACAACAATATATCCCACCGGACATCCGTGACGCCATTTTTGAACTTGTATTCATCTCCGCCAGGATGGACGAGAACTACAACATCCTTCCCCACGGCGTCAACTTCCAGGACGCCATCTTCCCAGACACGACCGAGAACCGGCGCATCTTCTCCAGCCTCTTCCAGTTCTCCAACTGCACCCAGGGGAACCAGCCCTTTCACACTTTCAGCCCAGAGTGGGACACTGCTGAAGACAGTAGGGTAGGATGTTACGTTCAATGTTCTCATAAGGTTGTGGGGAGACAAATTGTTCAGAGAATGTGTGTGTGTGTGTGTGTGGGGGGGGGGGGGGGGGGTATTGTTGTTCCACCCACATGGGAGCCAGACACCCCTGAAGGACACAACAAGAGACTTCCTCTGCCTTTCAAAAGCCTTCATTAAGCTTTTGTTTGAGCATGGCATGTAATCTTTCCAGGGGACGATAAGCCTTTGCCCCCCCCCCCCCCCCCCCCATTCCTTTAAGGCTCTTTTTATATGCAGCATAATGCAATAATGAAAAAGTGCAGGCGAGTTTGCAATAGTCCTTAATCAGCATATTAACATTTGATATGCACTGATGAGGGACTAGAAAATGCTTTATGGCTCTTGCAAATATTTTATATGGACTTTTAGAGGCCTGAAATGTAGTCAATGTCCAAAAAAGTTAAATCAGGGATACACTTTAAAATGTTATTTTTCAGTCTTTAACACATTTCTATAATGTTGCCCTGAGTGAACAAATAGGTGCCTTTCCAGCTACTATATTAAAAATCATTACTGCCTGGAGATCCTTCCAAAGTAGATTTAAAGACAAGTCTTTTAAAATGTTGCACTGCACTTGAAATTGGATTGTACTTTTACAGTGCAGACATAACAATGTTTGTTCAGATGACGCTTGAACAGCAGGCAGGTAAAAGACGAATGTTTTTACAGATGATGCGTCTGTCTGTGTGAATGTTTTGGGTATCCAACAGAGATCCTGATGATGAGAAATGCAAAAATCTCTGTTATCTGTTTGGGTTCAATTAAAGGGTTCCTTCACCCAAGGCAATCACAGCGTTACAAGTGAGATTTCGCCAAGTTTTTCATTTTGTAATTTAGAGAAGAGACGCTTTTTACATGTAAAATCCAGGAATCATTTACAAGTCCACAGGAGCATTAATATTTATTTTTCGGATTATTTTGAGCATGTAACTTTACTTAAGTTTAGCTTGCGGTCATGCAAAGTGCTTCCTGTATGATGACATTGCTAAGGCGCTAACGACGTGCTAACAACACGAATGTTAGACGCAAAAGCCCAAATTGGTACATTACATGTGTTTTTATGTTAATATGTACTACCAGCCACAGCTAATGTCAATTTTATGTTTTTAGTTCTATGGTAGATTGTTGGAGGAAACGAGTAAAGATAAAAAAATAGATGACAAGAGTAAATATCAATGCAAAAAACTATTGTCTCGTTTGTGGGCAAGCCGGCATGTTAATACATAATAAAAATGCATCAAAAACCGTGACTAATACGGGAAACATCTTGGGTTGTGATTACGTATTACATTACAATGTCGTGTTTTGTCTCTTGAATTTTCTCTCGCTACGAGTGACATTTTTCCGCTGAGGCATTTCGTAAGCTGAATTTTTCCTAACAAGAGGCGTTCATAAGTAGAGTCACCACTGTATTTTTCTTTTCAAATTAAGTGCAAATCAATTGGAACATGAAGTAACTGTAAGACCGCATTCATGTCTGGCAGTTGGGCTTAGCGCTGTAAAATTAGGGCCCTTCAATCATCAAAAGCGGGGGCCGGAGTAGCTTCTGAAAGGGTTTACAATCATTTGATGTCCTTTTTTAGATAGCATTGTTGATACCTTAGAGGCATAGTGTTTTTTTTTGGTCACTGGAGGAAAAAGTGGAGTGAAAAGCACTTCACACAATAAGGTTGTCCTATAGTACTCCTACGATGAAAGAAGAATAGTAATTTCCTCCCGAGTGCATGCTGGGTAAATCACCCAGCTTTCACGGGCAGAAGCCGAAAGGTTTGTCCTCGGCTTTGTGAGCCAAACAAACAAGGTTGCGTTCTTTTGCCCCCCCCCTCCCCGCAGCTGCTGTGCTCCTCGGTGCAGGCGGCGCTCTTCGACGAGGAGGAGCGAGGCCGCCGGCTACGGGGGCGCCTGGCCGCCGCCGAGCGCAGGAACAAGCAGCTGAAGGCGCGCGTCCGCAAGGTCAAGCGTTCCCTGAGGAAAGCCCGCAAGGCGGCGCGCGAGGCCGAGCGGGAGGCACGGGACCTGCTGGAGAGGCTCCAGGCGGCCGAGCGCCGAGCAGGACATCACCTCAACGCCATCACGCAGGAAGAACCGCCGCCGGGGCGATACGCCGGCCCGGCCTTGCCGCACAGAACGCAACTCTGATGGATCTGCTCAAAGTAGATTGCGAGAGACTGCTGGGCGGTCTTCGGGAACGAAAAACCCCGGGAATGAAATACCGCAGCCACCGTTTGCGGGATGTGCATGCAAGGCCACGCCTCTTTATGCTCTCATCACATTTATGCAATTTTAAAACAGCCGGGGCTACAGTCAAGCAAGCTCATTGTGTTAGAGGGTTGGACCCGGATCGTTGGGGTCTAGATTTTGATTCCATAATGGGTGAAAAAATAAGCTCTACACAGTCACGATTTTTTTAGTTAAAAATAACAAAAACAAACAAACAGATAGCTCTATTTAAATACTTGATTTGCAACTTATATATTTTTTTTTCTTGCCTACTTTATTATCAAGTCGTTTGTGTGGAATATAAGTCTGCTAGGGGAAGGGAACAGATGAGCAATTTCATTGTGTAGCGCAAATATGCAAATGAATAAAAGTCTTCAGTCTTGAATATTAAGGGCAATCACAAATTGTTCATGAATTTTGCAGAACAAAGCGTTCCGTCATTTATGGTGGAGGTCACGTTCCCCCCAAAATACCCACAGTAACCAAAATCTGCAAAGTAAAAATGCATTTTCTTTTTTAATTGTCTTTGTTCCCATTTTTTTACAATAATTTGTAAATAAATGCATAAAATTATTTTTTTGTCTGCTCCCATTAAAATTTTTTTATCAAGAAATACATGATAAATGTGGAAAAAAAGTTATGCTCATGAATTAAAATCCACCCAAGTATTTTTTTTCTCTGTTTGAAATTTAAATAACATATAATCATACAGTATTTTCAGACTTGGAATAATAAAAAATATCAAGAAAAATGGCAAGGTAAACCTGCAATAAAGTTATGGGCATAAATGAATCCACCAAAAAAAAAAAAAAGTTCTCTTTTTTGCTTTACGTAGAGAAAGCTATATATTTTTTTGACTGCTCCAATGTAAAAGGAAGAAAAATAGCAGTGGACAAGCATACTTGTCAATGACATTCTTTCCAACAGGGATCAATGAGGTAAATTAAAGTAAAAAAAAAAAAAAAAAATTATATATATATATATATATATATATATATATATATATATATATATATATATATATATATATATATATATATATATATATATATATATATTTTCCTGACTATAAGCCGCAGCAGCAAAATATGAGCAAAAAAAATATTTTTGTCATGGATAAGCCGCACTGGACTATAAACCGCAGGTAATAACATCAGATCTTTATGCAAAAAGATGGTAGATGAAGTTTATCTTTTTTTTTTTTAGTCATTTAGTTTTTTTTTGTAATTGTCCGCCAACATCTTCTCTTTAACAGACTGAACATGCCTGCATGTTTAATCCCAAGATATTTATAGAAAATGGATGGATGGATATTTTCAACGTTAACAAAATACTGTTAGCTAAATAGCAGTTCAAAATCAATACTTTTTTTTGTCTACCTTTGTTTGATACATTATTTTAGTGAACATAAAAACACACTGCACATAATTCCTATATACAATCATAAATACATAAATAAACTCATATATACTGTGTGCTGTATATAAAATTTACACATCACAAATTACCCCCGATATTGTGTACCTGTATTTGTCTGTAATGTGTATCTATTTGTCTGTATTTGGTACAGCATCCACTTCAGGGGGCTTCTCCCACCCGTGGTCCCTTATGAAGGTTTCTGATTTTCCCCAAATTGGAGTTTTTGAGTTTTTTCTTCCCCTATCTATCTCTATCAATCTATTTGTCTGTATTTGTACACGCAGCATCCACTTCAACCTGTGGGCCTGGGAGGGGGCTCCTCCCACCTGTGGTCCCTTATGAAGGTTTCTGATTTTCCCCAAAATTGGAGTTTTTGAGTTTTTCCTTCCCCTTCTGGGAGCTTTGACAGGGGATGCTGTTGTGTACCTTACACCGAAAAGATGTCTCTGTGTGACTTCTTTTTTTCGAAAGAAGTCTCGACGTGACCTCTTTTCATCCGTGAAGCCCTTTGAGACTTCGGTGATTCAGGGCTATACAAATAAAATGTGATTGATTGATTGATTGATAGTCATTGATTCACAGCTTTTCAGTTCTATTTCATAGTTGTTCCATAAATTGACACCTCAAATTGATACACACATTTTCTTGCTGGTGGCTAGCAAAAAAAAAAAAACTCAGAAAAAAAAAAAACACAGATAGGCCGCACTGGACTATAAGCCGCAGGGCTCAAAACATGAGGAAAAAGTCGCGGATTTTAGTTGGAAAAATACTGTATATGTTCATGTACTGGAATTGCCCGCAAATGACATTGTTCCAAGATTTGGGTTGTTGTAGGTCGACTGTATTGCTATAATCCAAAATTGGTCCCAAGCCAAGTTTTACAGGACATAATCACAAAACCAGACCTAATCGCACTCTCCTCTTTCCGTTAAAGTTGCCGTGTGGAGCAACCGCAGACGGATGAGTGGCTCACCTTGGAATGCCTTGTTAAGTTTTGCGTAAACAAGAGCGGCGTTTCGGTTTTAATTTTACGGCGCTAGTTCGGAGTCCGCGTGGAAAAACGAGAACTGTGTCTCGTTGAGTCACCGGCAGGTGCTTGCGAAAACAAAGCTGCTACTTGCAAATATTGATGTAATCAAATCGCTCCGTCGATAACTGAATCAATTCTGCTTATGGAATTTTGGACATTTATATCAATAACTGCGTTATGTACGATGAAACCTAATGTCAGTTTGTGCAGCAAAAAAAAAAAAAAAAAATCACGCTCATATCTAGTAATCTAGATGGAATGTGAATATTTTTGACATTTCAAATTTTCCCTAACCCTAACTTAATTTTCCTAACCCTTAACCCTAACCCTGGATCAACATGAGTGTTTTGATTGGTTTTGATCTATCCAGAGATGAAGCTGCTATATGAGTGCTATCCAAACTACAGTCCAGGGGCCAGTTCCGGCCCGTCATCTTTTTCCCAGCGGTCCGCGGCATTTAAGGGAATGAGCCAATGAGAGGGGACCGCTTAGTGAAAAATCATTTTGTGAGTGTGGCGTCCAAATGAAAAAATGTGGAGACCGCTAATAGAAAAATTTGTGCAAATCTGCAGATGTATTTCACTTTTTTAAGGGCGGGGGCGCTCTGGAGTTGCCATAATTCAACCCGTGTCAATTTTCTGGTCAAGACACCTCGTGAACTCCAAATTTTTCACCCTGCCCTACATTTTAGGATCATTGTAGGTCAAAGGATGGTTTGTAATGTGTGGAGTACCTGCGGAGAGGAATGGTGTGCGTGTCTGCTTCATCAGATGACTGGAATGTGTTTGCGAGGGGCAAAAACGGCGGGACGCCATCCAAATCTTCGTCTAATTCCGCCTGGATGGGGAGCGGAATTGCTCTCGCGGATTCAATTCACGCGCGATATTTTCGAAGCATTCATGCAGAAAATGACAACATGCTACCTTACGTGAAGGTCCTCCTCCGCATCTCAGGAGGGAAAACGGATCTTATTTCTTCAGAGGTTAACCTGCAGGAAGAAAAAAAAAAATCTGGAAGATTTACAGGCCTTTGTAAATCATTCAGAGATATCAAGCCATCAGAAGCACCAGAACAATTGAGAATTAGCTTGAGAGGGAAAACATATGGAGGGATGGGTCTCAAGTTTTCAGTTCAATTTACGTTGAAAAGTCAGCTATTAAATTAAATAGGCGACAGGTGAAAAATTTAGCGGTAACGAAGACTGTTTGCAGGTTTCTAATACACAATCCCGATTTGAGCCAAAAAAGGTCACAATCGCCTCGAGAGTTTGTAGCATCTGTCTTTTGTCTGCTCAACATCTGTTTTACACCAAATACCTTCTACGCTCTATCTGACATAGTGATGGTGAACTTACAGACTCAAACCCACTGGTGAAAAAAAAAAAAAAAAAAAAAAAAAGCACAATTAGAATACCAGACCTGAAAACGCATGCGAAACAAACAAACACAATAAGCAGATGTTGAAGTGATCAT
The DNA here is from genome assembly GCF_059441005.1 of Hippichthys cyanospilos. NCBI lineage: Eukaryota > Metazoa > Chordata > Actinopteri > Syngnathiformes > Syngnathidae > Hippichthys > Hippichthys cyanospilos. Next base: position 7,786,234 of record NC_142390.1, read on the forward strand.
TCGGAATTTATTCCAGGAAAAAAAATAAAGAACAAAAGACAATCCAGCCTGTGTCGTCATGGTAACTTTGATATGTGCACATGATTGTCGAAGGCATGAGATCTAAATTCCTTTTTTTCCTCCATTTTATAATGAACTATCCTTGAATGGAGATATGTATCCACTGGTCTCATTCAAATCCAAAAACGTATTATTTACATTTTTAAGTGTACAGACATTCAGTCCCATTCATATATACTGTGTGTGTGTATATATATATATATATATATATATATATATATATATATATATATATATATATATATATATATATATAGTTTTCAAAAGTGTCAAAGTGTTTGGCTAATGGAATGTCTAAAAAAAAAATTAATAAAGCACTAATCAAGTACTTTAATACTAAGTACCTTCATTAGTTGAAAGTTCCTAAAATTCATTACATACTTTAAAGTAGCGATTATGTTAAATAATCAAGTATTACAGTAATTATTTACTTTATGGCCTAAAGCTCCAGTCCTCCAGGGTTCACAACACACCTGATTCAAATGATGAGCTTATTAGCAAGCTCGACATGAGCTTGAAATTGATCCTAATCATTTGAATCAGGTGTGTTGTAGAGGGAATGTTTGAAAACATGCAGGATAGAGAGGACTGGAGTTAATCGTTACTTTAGTACGTAGGTGTCAAACATATATTGGTGTTTTTAGGGTTATTTTAATTTCAATTCCGTAATTAATATGTTTAGAGTCGTCCAGGCATTCAATCCCAGGTAACGTTTCTTCATTTTTTTCTTTCAGGTGTTTGGCTAAAGGTGGCTCTAAAACTGAATGAAGTGCTAAAATACGTAATTACTCAAGTACTAAAGTAATAATCACTTACTTTAGGGTTTGCGATTGATTATTTTGTCACTGGAGTACTAATGTCACCTATTACTTTAGAGTTAGTTATTGATTACTTTCTGTGGGAAGGTTCCTGCCCAATCATCATTGTACTATGTAGCACAATATGTAATCTATATTGTGTACCTGTATTTGTCTGTATTGTGTATCTTTTTGTCTGTATCTGGTACATGCAGCATCCAATTCAACCTGTGGGCCTGGAAGGGGAGTCCTCCCACCTGTGGTCCCTCCTGAAGGTTTCTGATTTTCCCCAAATTGGGGATTTTGAGTTTTTCCTTCCCCTTCTGGGAGCTTTGACAGGGGATGCTGTTATGTACCTTACACCGAAAAGATGTCTCTGTATGACTTCTTTTTTCGGAAGTGACCTCTTTTCACCTGTTAAGGCCTTTGAGGCTTCGGTGATTCAGGGCTATACAAATAAAATTTGATTGATCAATTGAGCTATGAAAGTACTAAAATTGATAATCAAGTACCGTATTTTCCGCACTTTATAAGGCGCACCGAAAAGCCTCAATTTTTTTTTTAAAAAGCTGATGGTGCGCCTTATAATCAGGTGCGCCTTATATATGGATCAATATTGCGATTGAGATTGGTAGATGGGGAATGAAGTGATAAAGTAAGCGTTACCTGTTTCTTTTGTGTGTTTACAGTTGAACAAGGTTGCTCATATTGACATTGAGTTATTATGCTATTGATAGTTTAGAGTTATTATTGTTATTACTTTGAGTATTACTATATTGTGATTGAAAAAGTTTTAAAATACGTCATTAATTGAGGGTGCGCCTTATAATCCGGCGCGCCTTATAGTGCGGAAAATATGGTACTTAATACCTCAAGCAATTAAATAATCACTTACTCTAGAGTTAGTAAGTCATTACTTTTAGTATTGAGGTAACCAATTATTTCAGTTAGATATTGATTTGATATGAAAGTACTCAATTGATTCGTTTTCGTACTTTAATAACTAATAAATAAAAAAAAAACATGGTCATTAATACTTTAGCAATGAAAATAATTATTTCAATACTTGATTTAGTAGAAGTCATTTTTGACCGTTTTACCCAAACACCTGAAAAAAATAGAAAAAATATCTGAATGTCTGTCTTTAAAATTGAATGCATTAAAACCAAACACAATAATTATTATTGAGCTAGCGGGGTGTACGTAACATATTTGAGTTATTTCTAATGTATATTTTAATAAATGTTAATAAATGTTCATTTGTAGAACTGAAACTGCATTGTGTTAGAAAAAAAAAAAAGTTCCAGAATTTTGATGCAACAAAGATGCTGAGATGATGCGGTAGTTGAATAAGAGCCACTTTGTGTGTTTCAGAGTTGTCACAGCTTTGGATTTCTTCTTTTAGAGTGGCAAAAAAAAAGTAAGCCTGAGATCATTAAATGTTGGTTCTGGAACAGTGAAACATTCGATCGGCCAAACATTTGTAAATATCTTGAAAAGCGTCGTTTATAGTCACAGTTTATGTACACAAACATTGAAATGTTTCAGTCAAAATGCACGACACCTCTGCCTGCACATTCATCAATAATGGTTGAGATTTTTTTTCATATATATAGAAAAAGACTCTTTTTCCCTTTACAACATTCCAATTAATATACTGTACATTTCTGAATGTTTTCACCCCCCCCCAAAAAAAATACTGCAACTCAATTTTGAAAATGCATAGCAGTCCATCTCAATATGTACAGCATACAGGGTAATCGTCAATAATCACATTAAGCCCTTATATATAAACTTTTTTTTTTTTTTTTTTAATGACGCTTAGTTTCCTCTGAGAAAAACACAGAACCCTAAAAACGGTGCTCATGTTTTTTTCCGATAATAAACTCTGGAGATTCGACGCATACTTTGACACACTCACATTTGATTAAAAAAAAAAAAAAAAAAAAAACACACACACACATTTTATCAAGACAATTCACCAAGACAACATGCATCTAAGGAGACGTTAAAATGACCAGGGGGTACATGAGACAAAGAGGCTTCTGGAAATATACACTTTACCCTCCATGCAGTGGCTCCAAATCACAAAGCATGTCACCGGCAACTACCAAAACGACACAAAACATTACATGAAACCATACAAAATCGAATTGTGATTCTGCCGAAGCCTCGTGTGTGAATTCGCATCATATTCCTCACTCTGGTCTTTGGCTACATATTCACCATAAAGGGATAGCGTCGGATAACAATCTGATATGCTTTTACGTTAAAAAAAACAAAACAAAACGGGCACAATCAATTACCCAAACAACCATACCAAGTATACCAACTTCCTAGCTGTCTATAAGTATACAGTGGGCCCCCGTGTTATGAGATTAATCCGTTCCGTGGTTGGGCACGTAAGGCGAATTGGCTGTATGACGGGCAGTCCAAACCTAAGTTAAATAGCTAATACGATTAGAACCCCAAGTAAAAACATCAAAATTGTACATACATATTCAAAACTGGGACCAAAATAGTATAGTAAGTGCTACGTGAATATAGCACACATGTATACAATCAGAAAACATCATAAATAAAAAATAAAAAAAGGATTTATTTACCTTTGAGTGGCGCTTGCTATGCCCATATTCCCTAATAAGGGTTATCTCCAGCATTGTTTCCATATAAATCATCTTCGTTCTTCTCTCTTTAACATCGCTAGCAATCGTGGGACCCATGGCTAACCCTTTCAACTTTGAATCAAGCAGTAAAATGCACTATAAATACGCTTTTGTAGCCACTCGCAATCGAACAAAGCGTTACCGTTCCGCCATTTTGAAATGAGTGAGGCTGACCAATAGCAGACCAGCATCTCCGTGAGGAGACGCCGACCAATAGCAGACCAGAATTGTAGTGACGCGTTGCAGAGACGGGAACTGAAAATAAGTGTAGTTACCTAAAAGCGCCTGCAGATGGAGACAAAACAACACAAATACAGACAAACCCCTAGGGTCATGACAGTTGCAAAACCGGGAAAATGTCATAAAGAGGGGATGAAAAAATTCAGTATTCCACGTCGCAACATGAAAATAACATAAGTCAGGGACGTTGTAACACGGGGGTCCACTGTAATTCTGGCCAGCTCAGCACAGTAACACTTGAGAATGGTAAAACCTAAACTGCTCGTTGTTGGAATACTGTGGTTGCTATGGAAACCCCCCCAAAAACCTTCATATCGTAAATTTTTAAACTGAAGCGCTTGGTAGAACAGTAACTCATTCACTGCCAACTCAGGATTAAAATAACAAAAAAAAACCAAAAACGTTTTTGTCCGTCATTGGCAGTGAATGATTAAGACGTTCTAGAAGTGAAATAGAAAGTGGCGGGTCGCCAGCATACCGTTTTCCCTGAGCACGACTCAACTTGACGGCACGCGGCGACGTCATGGCTTCGATAGAGAGCGGCGTGGCGGGCCATTTTCCAATTTGGATAATGCCAAGGCAAAGAAAAGCGCGTGGCTAAATCACCAACCTGCCTGAAAAATGGAACCTGAAATGGACAAAAGTATTGGGACACCTAGGACTCTCATTTTATATATATATATATATATATATATATATATATATATATATATATATATATATCAATGTATTTTATTTGTAACGCTTCTATTATTCTATCTATTACTAGTATTTATTCAATATGCATCAATTGATTTCATTGGTAATAAAGGCATTTTATTCGATGAGATTTATCGATGTTTCGATACTGCAGTCCACGTCGTGTACATTTTGAGTGTTTCATACTCGCCTGTATGAATCAAAAGAATTCTTTTAAAGCAACTAGTAGGATAAAAAAAGCATAATGCTCATTACAATCTCTCCTTCCTGTCTGATAAACATGGGCGGGTGGCGCAAAGTGTACGTCCGAGTATGTGAGTTGACCCTCGCCGTGCAAAATAGAAAGAGCGCAAACTCCGCTTTTCCTCTGTCAACAGTCACTGGGTACTTTAAGAACGCACAGCGAGGAAAAGCCCCGACGAAAAAGATCTGCAAGGTGCCATATTACCAAGATGAATGAAATACTGTCAAGTTGCTGTGCAGCACCAGCAGTGATGAGTGAAAGCAACTGGGGGGGACACACTAAGCCAGCAGTGGATTATGGGAGACCGCCAGGACTGCATTTGGGGAGAAGCTGCTAATTAGCATGAGGTAGTGGCGGCCCATCATCTCCACGTGGAGAAATTTGACAATGACGGCCTGTTGAAGAGCAAGCGTACCACCTTTAAATGAAGATGAGAAAAGGAAAACATTCCAGTTGGCGAGAGCAGGGCGAGGAACCATCCGAAAGGGGGAGGAAGAAGACATGGCGGGGGGGAAGTGAGGGGTGAGGGCCGTCATCTTCTCCTGGCGTCCCTCACAGCGCCGTAGCCTCCCAGCTTGTCCCCCGCGACACCTGGCGTCACTTGGTCTCAGCAAGCACGGGGGCGGGCCCCGGCGAGGGGCGCGCTCGGCTCAGCTCCGATCCCCCCGCCGCGGGAGACGCGGCCGCCGAGGCCAGGCTGCAGGGGGTGGCTGGCGTGGGAGCACCTGGAGGAGCCAAGTCACACCACTGTCATCACTGACGACCAATTTGGAATTTGCTCTCCTTCCAGGGATCAATGCAAAATACATCGGTTAAAAAAAGACTTAAAAAGGAGCGCTTGCTTTCAGATGAACAAAAATATTGTGCATTTCATTTAACGTTTCACAGAAGCATTACCTTGCCACACATAACAGCACATACGTTGTTTTGAGGTCATTCATAAATCTGAGAAAAAAAAACCAAATTGACAACCAGAAAATTAATGTGTGTGTGTGTGTGAGCGAGAGACACATTTCCACAAAATCTCTTGGCAAAGTCTAATGCTACACTTATTTCCTTACTCATATTATATACAGTGGGCATCTGTGTTACGAGATGAATCCGTTCCGCGGTTGAGCTCGTAAGGTGAATTTGTCGTATGATGGGCAATCCAAACCTACGTTAAATAGCTAATGCATTTAGAACCCCAGGTAAAAACATCAAAATTGTACATACATATTCAAAATTGGTAGCAAAATAGTACAGTGGGCCCCCGGTTAACAAACCCCGTCTTACGTATTTTTCATCTTCCGACGAGGACCGCGGCATTTTTTTGTCCCCCTCTTACGCACAAACCTTTCGTCTTACGAACCATCCAACATGCCGGTCAGTGCCGCATTATTTTTTTCGCTTTGCTGCATCAAAAAAAAACAACTTTTTTCGCATGTCACGGAAATGCCGATATGCTATTGGTCGATTAAAGCAGACGCGGAGATCCGGATATGCTATTGGCCGGCGTCACGTCAATCACAGAAATGCCGATATGCTATTGGCCGAACGCCCTCATCTAGCTTGATGGCACGAGCTGGTCGGTGTGTTGTGAAGACTTTGCAAACTTTTATCTGTAAGACATGGCTTCTAAAATTGCAAGTGGCGGTAAAGGAAGAAGTAAGAGGATGATGACAATAAAAACCAAGCAGGAGATAATAAAAAAGTATGAAGGAGGCGCACACATAGTTAACCTTGCTAGTGAGTATGGCCGTAACTGCTCGGCAATCTTCTAAGGGCAAGACTTTCCTTGCCAGGGGACGGACCTCGGTCGACAACAAAATGGACAGGCTTCTTGTATTATGGATTAAAGAGAAGGAAATCGTCGGTGATAGGTCCTCCTTTGAAAAAAGTTCTCGTTTAAGAAAAAAAAAACTATTCTGCGGGTTCGTCTCTGCTCCCCGCCGCCTCCACCCACAACCAACTCAAGTCACGTCGCCCCAAAGGTAAATGTCATTTTTCCTTTGTATATTTATGTTATTTAATTTAACTGTACAGTAGATTATGTTCCTATTTTTTAATATGTGTATAAAGTCGTGATTTTTTTACCTAAGGTTTTTGCACGCATTTACTAATTAACATAGGTTTGGATTGCCCGTCATTTGGTCAATTCGAGTTACGAGCCTAGCCGCTGAATGGATTATGGTCGTAACACGGGGGCCCACTGTATAGTAAGTGCTACGTATATATAATATACATGGATACAATCAGAAAACATCATAAATAAAAAATATAGAAAGGATTTATTTATCTTTGACTGCCGGTTGTTATGCCCATATTCCTTTATAAGTGTCTCCAGCATCGTTTCAAAATAAATCATCTGCTTACTTCAATAGCAATCTTGGGACCCATGGCTAACCCTTTCAACTTTGAAATAAACAGTAAAATGCACTATAAATATGATTTTGTAACCACTCACAATCTAACAAAGCTTTACCGTTCTGCCATTTTGAAACAAGTGAGGCTGACCAATAGCAGACCAGCATCTCTTTGAGGAGACGCCAACCAAGAGCAGAGCTGTAGTGACGCGTTGCAGGGACATCAACTGAAAATAAGTGTAATTACCTAAAAACGCCTGATGGAGAAGAAACAACACAAATACAGCCAAGCCCCTAGGGTCATGACAGTTGCAAAACCGGGACAATGTCATAAAGAGGGGACGAAAAAACTCAGTATTCCATGTCGCAACATGAAAATAACATAAGCCAGGGTCGCTGTAACACGGGGGTCCACTGTAACTCTCTCTCTCTCTCTCTTTATATCTATCTATCTATCTATCTATCTATCTATCTATCTATCTATCTATCTATCTATCTATCTATCTATCTATCTATCTATCTATCTATATATATATATATATATATCTATATATCTATATATATCTATATATATATATATATATACACACACACACACACACACACACACACGCACACACACACACACACACACGCAGACACACTACTTATACACTTTGTATAAGTAGGTTTGTTTTTGTCAGCTTTTAACATTTACCTTCACCAATGCTGAGATTTAGAGCATCAATTCATTTTTTCAGTGATGTCTTTATGTTTGACGCACTTTCAAATGTTAAAACGGGACTAGTGGAAAGCAGCGTATGTTGTTTGTTTGCACGCTACTCACATTCCTTGCGGGCCGCCGCTACGTTGTCAAAAGAAGAAGCCTGGCCGGCGGACGAGGCGGCGCTCTGGCGGTCGGCCTGACCCGGAGCTTGCGGCGGCTTGTGCCCGCCGGGCCTGGCGGAGGGGTGGGCGGAGTCCATGCTGGTCCCCATGCTACTGCCCAGCTGCAGCCGCCTCATGTGACGAACCACCACGGTGGCGTTAAAGGCTTGCTAGGGAGAGGAAATGGCGCGTGAGCCACTCAAAAATCCAAAACGAGCGCAGGAAGCAAGTTTACCCTCCATTTGCTCTTGGCGAAGTTTTTTCTAATTTGCCGGCTGACGGACTCGTGGATGTTCTTGCAGAGAGCCGTATCCCCGGCGATCCTGACCGGCAAGCGCATAGTGCGTCTGATCAATACGCCCATTGATTTGACGTCTTTATGTCAGCCTGCCTGGGCAGTGTCGCGGCGCGGAGCTCACCAGGGATGCCGGAGAGCCTGCTCGCAGGTGAACCGCTTGGCGGGATCTTTTTCCATCAGGTTGCTGATGAAATCCTTGGCTGGGGAAGTAGAATGACATTGAGATCATTACAAAATGGGGGTGGGGGGGTGGGGGGGGTCTCACCGGAATCAGATATGTCGTCCCAGTACGGTGCGTCAAACTCATAGTCCGCTTTGAGGATTTGCTCAAACAGCTTGGAGTCGTTCTCGTCGTAAAAGGGAGGATAGCCGCAAAGCCTGTGGACGGATAGTTATGTCACGCTCACCTTCTCCTTATTTGGGAATTCATCAAATCCGAAATGAGACGACACTTGAATCTCCAATCGGACATCATTCAAGTTAAGCACCTCTATTAGGTTAATTACGACATAAGCGGCAGGGTAGAATTAGCCACAATGTTACAGATTGCGCTGGGGTACCGCTAATTTTTTCTCACAATTTGAACCCTGCAACTTATCGTCCAGTGCAGCTCATCTGCAGTTTATTTTACCAGCCAGCTGGGGGGCAATCCCCCAGTAAACAAAAGAAAGCAAAAGAAAACAATATTAAAGTATTTTACAGTGGGCCCCCGGTTTACGAACTCCCTCTTTTACGAACATTTCATCTTACGAACGTGGACCGCGGCGTTTTTTGTCCCCCTTTACGCACAAACCTTTCGTCTTACGAACAATCCAACATGCTACAACTTGCCGGTCAATGTGTCCGTGCTAAATCTTTCACTTCGCTGCATCAACATAACTAAATGTTCTCGCATGTCACGGTAATGCCGATATGCTATTGCTCTTACAATGTCACAGTCACTGTCTCAGTCACGGTGTCAGTCACGGATATGCCGATACGCTATTGGTCGATTAAGTTCACAGTCCCGGTCTCAGTCACGGAGATGCGGATATGCTATTGGCCGGCATCACGTTCATCACAGAAATGTCTATATGCTATTGGCCGAATGCCTTCATCTAGCTTGATGGCACAGCTGGTCGGTGTGTTGTGAAGACTTTGCAAACTTTATCTGTTAGTCTTGGCTTCTAAAATTGCAAGTGGCGGTAAAGGAAGAAGTAAGAGGATGATGACAATAGAAACGAAGCAGGAGATAATAAAAAAAATACGAAGGAGGCGCACCCATAGTTAACCTTGCTCGTGAGTATGGCCGTAACCGCTCGGCAATCTTCTAAGGGCAAGACTTTCCTTGCCGGGGGACGGACCTCGCTCGACAACAAAAAGGATTATGGATTAAAGAGAAGGAAATCGCCGGTGATATGTTCTAGTTTGAAAAATGTTCTTGTTTAAGAAAATAAATAAATACATTCTGCGGGTTGGTCTCTGCTCCCCTCCGCCTCCACCCAGCTCAAGTCACGTCGCCCCAAAGGTAAATGTCATTTTTCCTTTGTATATTTATGTTATTTAATTTAACTGTACAGTAGATTGTTACTAATTTTTAATATGTGTATAAAGTCGTGATGTTTTTACCTAAGGTTTTTGCACGCGTTGCACGCATTCACTAATTAACATAGGTTTGGATTGCCTGTCATACGAGCAATTCGAGTTACGAGCGTAGCCGCTGAACGGATTAATTTCGTAACACGGGGGCCCACTGTATTTTGTGTTTAAGCTGCTATTTTACTTGGCATCAGAGTCACTCTCCACTAGTAAACACAAACAGGCATGTTATGTTTGTGTTGGTGCAGCATTCCAACAATCTGAGTGTGTCTGCATTAAGCGGAAAATATGGTGGTGCTGCTCTTATTTCTAAATATGCAGGCGAGTTCGGTCTGTGTTCATTTGTTCAAGGGTCATGTAATGACCAATCATGGCTCGCTTGGTTTGGTCATGTGATGTTCGCAAGTCGACCTTTGGCCCTGAACTAGTGCCATGGCATTTTCAGTTGACAGCAAGTGGTGAAATGCCGCCGAATGAGATGTATAAAAATGGATGGATTTTGCTGCTTCATTCATATTTCACAAACGCAATTTTAATCATAATGTTGGGTTTCGACTAGTGGAGCTGCACATAATAATTGAGACGATAACATTTTCAATATTTGAAAAGAAAATACTGTAAGCAGGGATTGAATGTCAAGACTATAAAACACATAAATTCAGTACATCCTTGGGATTAAACGATTTAATTTGTCTTCATTAAAGAGGAAGCCGAAGATACGAAACCCAAACATTTTATGACTTTGTGTTTAAATGAATTTATTGATCATGCTAGGAAATAGATGATCTTGAAAAATAAATCGTATATTTAAATTGCAATGATAATGTTGAGGGGAACAATTAGATTTTATCATCAAAACGCATCAACCCTATTTAATATAGAGAGCTCATTTAATTGCAATATTAACTTTGTCTCATCACTTTCACAGTGCTCCTTTTGGAGTGATTTCACAGCACTTGCACCCTTGCCATCAAGCTGACATGAGATTTGGAGTGTTGAAGACAAATTGCTTCAATCTCCCCTTGTAATTAATACCGATCCAAGAAAACATCATCTGCGCCCCATTACTAAAACTTCTGCTTGCACCGAGATTTTCCTAAAGACTCATTAAAATGCCGTTCCCCATCGGTAGACATACACGGCCGCGTACACACACACGCATGAAAGTATTAAGAAGGAAACAGGAGAAAAGATACTGCATGCTGAGAGGGGGGGAAAAAAATCTCTTTTTTTTTTTTTTCCTTTTGATGATCACCTCAAACTGACCGAAAAATGTTCAAATAAATAATGTGTGTGTGTGTGTGTGTGTGTGTGTGTGTGTTTTTTATGTGTAACAGTGAGAGGTGCAAAATCCCAGGTGATTATCCTGTCGGATTACCTGATGTGATCTTTCCACCTGAAGAGCAGCTAAAAGCTAACAAGGTCTAAATGGCCTGACTAATTGTGCAAATTGCCAGCGGGGGGGAGCCGCTTTTTGGCTTTGAGCGCTGTGACGCGCGCCCAAGTGCACACGCAAATCCGTGTGTGTTCTTTTAGGCTATCCCTCACACTCTTCGTCCCATTAACCCGCCGCCGACCCCCACCTTCTGACCTCCCGAGCCTAGCCGGGCGGAGAACACACAGAGGCGCAACAACGGGGTCCGACTGGAGACGTAAACATAAGACTTCCAAGAATTACAAAATCTCTATTGCAACACAAAGCCAATTTCTGTTCAGACACACACACACCTGCATGTGTGTGTGTGTGTGTGTGTGTGTGTGTGTGAGGTGGCCAAAGGTGAGTTGGCACGGGAAGAGTGCAGCAGATGATAAAAGAACCAGAGCAATCCGTCTGGCTCCACGTCCATATAAGGACATCGTGCTGAGCCGCATCTGGTTCGAATGATGGTGCCTAGCAACATCATCATCATTAGCATCAGCATCATCATCGTCGCACACACATGAGTGATTGGGCATAGAAGCAATTGCTTGGGTCAATCCTGTGACATATTTTTACAAGTCCAGACAGTTAATCCCAGGTACTAAATTATATATATTTTTACAAGTGTTTGGCCAAATTAGGGTCTAGAAAAAAAAGGCTGGCGTGGAATGATGCAAGTGCTAAAGTATTCTATTACTGAAAGTAATTTCATACTGAGGTAATCAAGACCCTTCCGTAATTCATTACTTTAGGTGATGAAATAGTACCGTAATAGATTTCTTTGGGTAATATATATACTCAGGTTATTGATTAGTTTAGGTCGTAAAGCACCAAAGTACTCAATTACTTAAGGAACTATTGTATAAAAGTAATTATGCACTCAAGTAATACAAAAGTACTTGACTGACTTTAGCAATCGTTTACATTAGAAATCCATCACTTAAGGCAGTAAAGTATTCCAGGGAAGGTAATCAAGTACTCAGGTAATAAATCACTGAGGTTATGAAATACTCGTGGAACGTATTATTTCAGGCAATTTTCTAAAGTAAATGATAAAGCTAATAATTGATTACTTAAAGATTACTTAGCGTGTAAGATTTTGACTGTTTTTCTTCACGGACAGCAGGAGGTGCTGCAGGTGCTGCATTTACCATAACAAATAAGGCCGCCTCCAGAGAAGTGCTAGCCACCACAGTGTAATTATTAAAGAAATTAAATACTTTAGGTAACAAAGGACCAAAGTATTCGATTCTCTCAGGTAATGAAGTAGTCAAGTAATGGATTACTTTGGGTAATGTGCTGGAGATAAAGTTTTTGATAATTGTTGGTACTAAGAACTAAAGCAATCTATGGGAGTAAAAAAAAAATACAAGGGTTTGAATGTATGGACTCGCAAAAACGTCTGAGATTGAGTTAATGACCTTTTATATGCTAAGACATCGCTTTTCTCATTCACCGGCAATCCAGTAGACACGGATCTTTGACGACTAAAGCCGTCAACGGCACCGAATGAGTTTGAAAAACACGACGACTTACAGAATATAGGCGATGACTCCAATGGACCAGCAGTCCACTGCCTTGCTGTACGGCTTCTGTGCAAGAACTTCTGGTGCTAAAACAGACCAATAGAATGAGTAAGTAAGTCAGGCACGTAAATCTTAATTACTGGTGAGTCCCTTTTACAGGAGCTTTGTGCTTGTTTATGTAGCATTAAAACAAGTGCTTGAGGGTGATGATAAAGTCTCGAAAGTTTTTTTTTTTAATGTGGAACCGCAGCTGTTTTAAAGGCTGCAGGCTCCCTTATGGTGAGTAAAGTTCTGAAGGACATATGGATTATTTTAGATTCTTCCAGCCAGTCCATTCATTTGTGTCCACTGTAGTGGACATTCATTTTTGGTTTATATTTTTGGACATCGGAGCTCCCCTATTCCCCATGTATTAACTTTGCTAGGCGCCTTCAGGAAAAGCCTACTAGAACAGCAAAACTTTATTTGGGCTGAACCATAATGAATTCCATTCAACTTGAGTGTGAAACGCTTGCACACATTAGCTGAATGAGAGAAAATTTGTTTTAGTTCCACCCATGACTCATTGTGATCTTGTGAATGTCTGCTGCTTTTAGTTGGATTCCAACATGTGAGGTCATTACGTCTGGTTCTAGTTTAGAATGTAAAATTAGCACGAGGAGGGCATTATTAAGTTTATGTACCGTATACAAATTAGCTACGTTTCAATCTTAACAGAAGGCCCAATAACAACGAATGATGAGACTTGTTGAAGGTCCTTGCAGTGCTCAAGTGAAGAAGAGTTATTCTCAATGCTTAAGGGCACTCTCAATGGAGCATTAAGGACATCATTTGCACAGTAATGAGATGAGATTGTGTTACTGGAAGAAACCGAATCTTCAAAACATTAGCTTGGCAATGACGCAAATATTTTGCACTCTGCTCTTTATCATTAAGTTCTGGCTTGGTGGGTTTTGGCTTTATTGACTTTTGAATTATAGTTACAAGCATATGAGCAAATAAACGTCTGCAGGAGGCCCAAGGAGACTTGATGAAAGTATGGCGGGAAAGAAAAGAGCTTTTATGACCATTTAAAGGCAAAATGAGTAGTATTGTTGTCAGCGCATAATGATATAGATATGGACCGAAAGTGCCAAAATTAATAAATATACCATTAAATGATTAAATAAATTATTAAAATAATTCAATAAAGTGTGCCGTATTTTCCGCACTATGAGGTGCACCTAAAAGCCTTAATTTTTTTTAAAAAAGCTGATGGTGCACCTTATAATCAGGTGCGCCTTATATATGGATCAATATTGAGATGGGGAATGAACTGATAAAGTAAGCTTCACCTGTTTCTTTTGTGTGTTTACACTTGAACAAGGTTGCTGATATTGACATTGAGTTATTATGCTATTGAGAGTTTAGTGTTATTATTTGAGTTATTATTGTTATCACTTTGAAGTATTACTATTTTGTGATTGAAAAAGTTTTAAAATATGTCATTAATTGAGGGTGCGCCTTATAATCCGGTGCGCCTTATATACAGTATGGAAAACGTTTTAAAATATTTCATTGAGGGTGCGCCTTATAATCCGGTGCGCCTTATAGTGCGAAAAATACGGTAATTGTCCTCAAACGTTTTAATCGGAGGGCCACCGCTCTTTTCTTCTCAGATGGGAGGTCGGGTCAGTTTGTAACAAAAAGTGTAAAAAAAAAAACAAAAAAAAACAATAAACCAACAAACAAACAAACAAAAAAAACAATCCATTCATTTTACATGCAATTTTTCCATTAGCAGGATTTTAGCTACCATAGGTCTCAAACTCCAGTCCTCGAGGGCCGCAAATCTGCCTATTTTCGACGCTGCTCTCTTAAACACACCTGATTCAAATGATTGGGATAATTTTCAAGCACCTGTTGAGCTTGCTGATGAGCTAATAAATTGAATCAGGTGTGTTTAATAGAACAGCATCAAAAACAGGCAGGATTGCGGCCCTCGAGGACTGGAGTTTGAGACTTATGCGATTGCAGAGATGTCTGAAGGTGAACATTTATGGTTTCCAGATGCCACACACAACCAAATAGAATGCCCTTCCATGCATGTTTAAGTCTCAATTGCATGGTCAGAAAGAAAAAGAAGAAGAAAAAAAAAATCATAGTTTCTGGTATTGTTCCGGGGACCAGGCAAAATGTGAAAGCGGGCCAGATCCGGCCCACGAGCCACAGTTTGAAATCCATTTTAAACAACGTAAAGTGGATGAAAGTATCGAAGTCGAGTTCTATTTTTGACTTATTTAGTAGTCTTTGTGTGTCTGCACTGTTATGAAGTTAAATAAATTAAACACGTTGAGCGATCGGTTGTTTGTGCTGATATGAGTGAGTGTGTTCAACATCTGTCTCTTGTAACAACAAATGCAACCACACGCACACCCACACACACCCACACACACACAAACACACACAGGATGGCTTTGTCAGTGACTGATTAATACAAGAAGTGAGTGAGCTTGCACGCACAAACACATGCTGAATAAACATTGATGACCCAGACTGCATAAAGTTGCGTGGTGTCAGAAGCAAACAACAAGGGCTCCGTGAATTATTCATGTTAAAAAACAAATAGTTATTGGAAAGCGATAATCGCCTTGTGTGTTTCTCCTGGGCAGTATTTTGGTGCTAAGATAACAATAAAAAAATATACCAAATAAAACAGGATGGGAAAAAAAAGGTTTTCCCATCCCTAATATACACACACACACACACACACACACACACACACACACACACACACACACACACACACACACACACACACACACACACACACACACGTACCAACGTATCCTGGTGTACCACAGGCAGTAGACATGACATTGCCGCTCCCTTCCATCTTTGAAAGACCGAAGTCGCTGATCATGATCTTGGAACCATCATGAGGATTAAAATACAGCAAGTTCTCTGGCTGCAGCAGAATGTCAAACCAAGAAGGTATTCATTTGAAAAACTGCCTTTTTGAACTTGAAAAAAAGACAAGAAATGTAACTGTAAAGAGAAGCGTGAGTCTGCGTGCGCTACCTTGAGGTCTCGGTGCACGATGCCCATGTTGTGCAGATAGTTGACAGCATCCAGGACTTGTCGGATGAGTGTGCTGGCATCTTTCTCCGTGTAAAAACCTTTTTCGACAATTCTGTCAAAGAGCTCGCCGCCGGACACCCTGCACCAATAAAGCATACATATTTTAATTCCTTATTTGAATTAAAAAAAAAAAACTCATGTAATCATCAAATAAGGAATTGGATTGAGATAACAGTGTTCTTTCATTTGATGGCAGAAGGTACAATTAACCTGTTGCCATTCGAAGAACAGAAAAGCCTCGTGTTTAACAAATCAGGACCAAATTTCACACTGAGTAAGTAGCTCCCCCTGCTGGACAACTGCATCTCAAAAAAATGAAAATCTCCAGCCCAGATGCTCGCCTGGCTAATGTGCTCGAGGTCCTGATGTCACTCACAAGACCACACCCCTTAAACTTATATAAGTACCTTCCATCCATCCCTCCATCCATCCATCCATCTATCCATTTTCTACAGCCGCTTCTTCTCACAAGGGTTGCAGGCTTGCTGGTGCCTGTCCCAGCTGACTTTGGGCAGGAGGCGGGAGCTACAAAGGTAACTAAAGTGATCGAAGTTGGTGGTTAAATTTTTAATTACTTAATCCACCAGCCATTTTTAGACCCCCCCCCCCCCCCCCTCCATGCCAAACATTTATAAACAATTGAAATAAATATATATGCAGGCATATGGGATAAAAAAAAAAACGCCTGGGTGTCAAGGGCTGCCATTTGTTCAGTGGCATCAGTCAAAAATAGTACAATTGCAATAATAGCAAAAGTAATTACTATGTATATTGATATATTTATGAAATTGACAACATTTGCAATTTTTAATGGCAGTAAATGAGCCTCACATGGGCTATATTTGACACCTATTGGGTGTATCTTTTGACCTACTATTTGCAAGAATTTGGAAGGGATGGTAGTGTGGCATATTGAAAGATGTCATGGTTTGACAATCAATGCTATAGTTTAGCTTCCTAGCTTTTTTGTATGCTTTGCTTTTGATATCACACCATAATAAACATAAAAAAAAACGTGTTGGGTCAAAATTTCCCTCTGGGGTTAAAAAAAGGTAAAAATATGTCTGGGATCGAATGAGGTAATGCAGAAGAACGCCGATAAAGTAGCATAAAGCAATATTGGCACAACATCAGAGCAGATTCTACCCCAGATACTGTGCAAATTTGACGCTTTGGGGGTTTGAGCAGTAAACGTTTACATGAGTGCAATCAGATTTGAGTGCTCTGAGGCCATGCGGTGACATATACTGTTTTGGTTTCTTCAGCTCCGTGCAGAAAACAAAAATTGATAGCTCAATAGTTCCTACTAAAATGTGGAATACTTTATTCTTTAATTTTGAATGCATATGCCGCAACAACTTACTCGACTGTAAACAACTTGCCTTTTACAAATATGTCATTTGTCACGCAAAAAAAACATCAGTAGTTTCACTGCACTCCATGTGATCGATTTTTATAGCGGAATGGACTGATTGCCTTCCCCGCGGTGTCGGCGCTTACGTAAGCCGAGTGGGGAACAAAGCAAAAAATGTCACGCTTCTGCATTGATCCGCCACGCGTAAAAATATAAAACGACTCCTTGTTTCTGACTTTTACCAAACAGATCAAGTGAGTTAACTGAAATAGCGGCGCTTTGCTAGCTTCATGCTATCGTGCTGAATGCAAATGATCAATGCACGCAGGCTTGGGTAATACAATTTTCTGTCAGTCTGAAACTATGATATAAATGCTTTATGCTTGGTTGTGGCGGCGCTAGAGCGGAGTGCAGCCTGCGGCGCCAACGGCCAGAACAAATGGGATTTGGACTAACTCACTTTTATTTTGTTTATTTATTCCTGCTCAGGCAGAGACGTGCACGGAAAGATGCTAGCGTCTCAAACAGAAAATACGCTGTTCCCTTGCGAAATGGTGGTTGGGTTATTGTGGCTTTTCTGTACACATTTTTAGTTATGATTGACATTTGTACATTTTTTTATTACAGTTTTACACTGATATTTATCTTTCTTACTTTACAAGTCGGACCAGTCAAAAACAAGATATTAATTTTATGTAATTTTTTTCCCTAACAAAAGAAACTGGGAAAAAGGGGACAAAGTAAAAGTAAAAAAAAACAAAAACAAAAAAAACATAATTCTGAAGCTTTTTTTGGTGGATTTTCCTTTATGATTTTGCTATTGCCGCTTTCCATTGCAGTTGGCTATTTTTTTTTCCTTTTAAGTCGGACCAGTTTAAAAAATAAAAAAAACTTGGAAAAAAGGCAACAAAAGCAAAAAAAAAAACAAAAAACAAACACAAATACATATTAAATAAGTATTAAATAGTTAATACATTGTTATTTCTTTGTGGATTTTCATTTATGACCATAACTTTTCCATTGCCACTTTACTTTTTCTTCGTCTGACTGGTCAAAAAAGATATTGATTTTATTTACAGTGTGTGTGTGTATATATATATATATTATATATATATATATATATATATATATATATATATATATATATATATATATATATATATATGTTTTAAAAATAACTGAAAAATGGGGAGCAAAAGCAAAAAAAAAAAAAAAGTGGATTTTTTAACTTTATTTTAACTTTTCTTTTTCTCTTTATTTTGCCATTTTCTATTTTTCTTTCTTTTAACTTGGACCAGTCAAAAAACATACTGAATTCATGTAGTTTTCTTATTTATTTTTTTTAAACAAAAGAAACTGGAAAAATAGGGAACAAAAACCAAAAAAATAAATAAAAATAAATAAAATAAAAGAAACATTTTTGGGGGTGGATTTCCATTTATGACCGGGACCATTCTTTTTAATTGCAGATTTATCTTGCTATTTTAAATATCGATTTTATGTTGTTGTTTTTTTTTTTATATATGATAAAAAAATATTTAAATGTGAATAAAAGCAAATAAATAAATACTGTATTTACTGTAAATCTCTACTCAATTTCCACTTTGCAGGTTTTCATTACTGCATGTATCTTTGGAATCATAACCCTCTGCGATATTTACGCTGTATGTCTCAAAAATATTAAGAGTGATATTTCCACGTCAATCTGTGCTTCAGAAGTGCAGCCGTTACATGTTACCCTTGACCTTGTAAATAATGTCAGTGATGTGCACTGACCCGTGAGCGGCCTTGCTGGAAGGGAGGAAAGGTTAAAAAAAAAAAGTATAAGTAAGGAAGCAAACTGAATTCCACGTGAGCAGTCTGACGACAAGAGGTGATGGGAATTTATGTGTGAAAGAAAGGCGAAAGAGAGGAAGGCCAAAAGGAGAGACCAAGGTAGAAGGAGTGATAAAGGTGAGAAATGAGAAGTGCTAATAGAGGCGCATGAGGACAAAGACGCGGCGGTCAGGTCTTTCCAAACTCATCAAAGAGCATTTTGCTGTCAATAAGCCAAGTTACAATAGAAGCTGCGGACAACGGAAAGCTCAAAAAGCATTCCAGAGGAAGTCAAGATTTTCTTTCAAAAAATATTTAAATTATCATTCTTCATCCTATCTTTGTCATGCTTACAAACCCTAATTAGAAATCTTCCTAGTCTTCTATAAGTGAATAAATACGCCGTTCTCGAATAAAAACTAGTTAATCAAAGTTGGTTGAAGTTGGTAAAACGTATCCGAGTAGTCGGATAAGACTGCTGAACCATATTCTGGTCTTAACAAGTGCAATGATCTATTAGGAGAGGAGCTGCCACAAAAAAAGCGTGACCATTCGACTGTCTTGTCTCTAAGGTGACTTGACGAGGCCACGGGATGGCGTAAGACGGAAAGACGCTTTAAAATTTAGGCAGTGAGAACCAGAACGTATCCTTTCCGACACCGGCTTACGCAGATGTTCATCGCCCGGCGATACAGCGCTAGAGCATTGCTGGGCTAACGGGACGTCTTAACCCTTTAAACGGAGAGTCGGTCAGGACTGTTAGTTGTCCTTGGATGATTGACAGGACTGCGGTAAAAGCAGATCAGTCATAAGATGGCAAGTTTCAGCGGTTAAAGTTGCATGGAGAAGCCAGGCAGTAAATGCACCGTTGTTAATCGGCTAATTGACTCAATGTCGTTACAGGGATTCAAAAACATCCTGTTTGACCGATGACAAGCACAAAAGTTTTGACTTAAAAAATTCACCAAATGCCATTAAAACAAATCACATTTGAATATAGCATTACCACTTTGCAAAGATAAATAAATAAATTAACAACTAATCGATAATTCAAATTCTCAGGCTGTAAATATTCTCAGGTTTCTATTGAGAAAAAAAGTGCCTTTTTTAATGAATGGATGGAAATTAACTTCCATCCAAAATTCTGATGCATCGATTAATTGTCAAAATAATCAACCTCTAATTAATCATTCAAATAAGCGTGATTTTTTTTAAGGGAGAGAATTGATGAACTGTCTTAATCCTCGGAATTTCAGCCCTAGTGATAATTATCTGATTTCAAAAGTTTGTCATTAAAGAAGATGAAAATAAGATATATACAATTGTGTGCTTTAAATTTCAAAAGCAACAATCAATATTCGAAACATTTTCGTGACATGGTTCTGAGCAAACCAATTAAGGGATCATGGGAAAATTATGTTGTGCGTTTTCGTCAGTAAGTTCCTTTAAAAAGAACCTGATTAATTGCCAAAATAATAGATCAATCATTAAAATTAGAGATAAAAAATTAGAGGGATGGCTGAGGACCAATACCAAGCCATCGGTATCAGTCCTTTTTTCCAAAGTATCGGTACTTGCGTCAAGTATCGACTCCCTATTTGTACCCATTTCTTATCTGGAACGAGAAATTGGAAATTAGAAAAGAAAATTGATATTTTAGAATCATCTGTTACTTTGTGCAATTTTATGTATCAAGTTACTAGAATTTATACTCGATGGAACTGATTGATCATGCCTAATTAAAAGAATTGTTAGTTGCAGTCCTAATGGGGAGGAAATTCTTAAAAAACGGAATTAACTCCACAAAGTTTAAAAGAAATAATCATAAATTAAAAAAACAAAACAAAAAAAAACATGAAAAGGCTTTTTGCTACTCCCTGATTTTGATTAGCGGAATCGAGAAGGTGAAACATGAGCGTTAATCTGTTGACATGGAGCTCCAAATAAAGCTACTGTTGTGTAATCCTCCAGCACGACTTTGACTGAACTGTTTCCAGAACAAGTGCCAGAGCAATGTTTCCTCTTATATAAGCCCAAAGGGGAGGAGGTCAGTAGGCTAGCTACGGGTCAAGCAAGTAAACTGCAGCCGCATAAGACTTGTCATTTAGCTGCTTGGATTGTAAACATTTCACAAGGTCAACTTACAGTTGCATAATGAGATAGAGGTGGTCCGGACTCTCGTAGATGTCCTCCAGAGCCACAATATTTTCATGCTTAATCCTGCAAAGACCAACCAAAAATGACATGTGTTATTTCAGAGCCGGGCCGCGTTTTGAAACATTCAGTCACATATTAAAACAAGAAAAGGAACCACAATTCGAATGAGGCGATCCTTCACTTAGGGATTTTCATTATGATCAGTAGACATTACAACGATTTTTTTGTTGGGTCAATTCTTAAATTAAAACCAAAAATAAATCAGGATGCATGAAAAAAAAAAGAATACGCCCAGCCCTAATAGACATTTTGTGGAGCTAGCTTCATTGACGACCTCTCGCTCAGTTTTGTCACTTCATTCCTGATTTTGCGGCACAGGGGAGAGGTCTCTGTACAAGTGAGCGTGCGCATGCATCATCCTAATACCTTCAACACAAATGATTTAGTGGGAGCAGCGGGTTAATCATCAGTTGTTTCGCTCGTTTGCTTCTGAAGTCCCCGCAGGTCTGGCCTTTCCACTCAAAGGCATTCCCAGTAGGGGCCCAGGTGAGCATATAAGAGTCATCAGAAGTGCTGCGTCGGCAAGAGACACCGTTCCGTGAAGTGACTCATTGGTATCAGAGGCGTGCACGCAAAGCGATAATGTACGTCGTGTGTGCATTTAAGGACCGCGAGCAGGGAGAGTGCTTACACAAGAGCCCTTCTCGATTGCTGCCGCTTCACACAATCAAGCCATTTTCATTCATACAAGAGATGTGACTGGGGAGCAGGATTTGTTTGTTACCATACGAGCTGACAATAATAGGAAGGACACTCTTGAATTAGTAGTACCTTAGATGTTGTGTCAATCAAAATTGAGAGGTAGCCAAGATAATAATGCATTTGGATCATAGGAGTAGCGGTTCTCTATCGGCGTTCTGTGAGAAATTGACCAAATAAAACGTGGTGTGCCCCAGGGTTTAATTTTTTTCAACTTGTGTATACAGTGAACCCCCGTGTTACAACGTCCCTGACTTACGTTATTTTCATGGTGCAACGTGGATTACTGAGTTTTTTTCATTCCCTCTTTGTGACATTTTTCCGGTTTTGCAACTGTCATGACCCCAGGGGCTTGGCTGTATTTGTGTTGTTTCGTCTCCTTCTTCAGGCGTTTTTAAGTAATTACACTTATTTTCAGTTGCCGTCCCTGCAACGCGTCACTAGAATTCTGGTCTGCTATTTGTCGGCTTCTCCTCACGGAGATGCTGGTCTGCTATTGGCAGCCCTCACTCGTTTCAAAATGGCGGAACGAAAAAGCTTGGTTTGATTGTGAGTGGTTACAAAAGTGTATTTATAGTGCATTTCACTGCTTAATTCAAAGTTGAAAGGGTTAGCCATGGGTCCCAAGATTGCTAGCGATGTTAAAGAGATGATTTTTATGGAAACAATGCTGGAGATAACCCTTATTAGGGAATATAAGAATAACAAGCGGCACTCAAAGGAAAATGAATCCGTTCTATATTTTTTATTTATGATGTTTTCTGATTGTATACATGTATATTATACATACGTAGCACTTATTATACTATTTTGGTATCAATTTTTAATATGAATGTACAATTTTGATGTTTTTACCTGGGGTTCTAAACTTATTAGCTATTTAACATAGATTTGGATTGCCCGTCATACAGCGAATTCGCCTTACGACCCCAACTGCAGAACGGATTCATCTCGTAACACGGGGGCCCGCTGTACTACCTCCTGGTAATGTCATCAGGATACATGGAGCAAACATTTTCATTTATTTCAAATGTGTATATACATAAGAGTACAGTATAAAAGGGCAACGCGAGAAAAACAATGAGAAGGCCAATGAATGCAATTTTGAACTGCAATGAAATGTTGAATCCAGGAGAGCAGAAAAACTCCAGTTTAATCAAGAAAACAATCATGTATTATCCATCAGTCGAGGCGGGGAAAAACTTTTAGCTAAACTACAGTTCTTGTCCTTAAACTATACGCAAACATTATTACTGTATTTATTGACAAAAATGCATGCTGGTAAGCAGTTCTGTGGTTGGAGTTTGAATCTTACTTTGGACCGCAGGATAACTGGAACACACTGCATTAATTAGTAAAATAGAGCCGATAAAATCAGGAAAGACATGATAATGTTCACAATTTCTGGGGTCTCTATCCTGGGGCTCATTAAAGTTATCCTACTAAGTCCTAGTGTGCTCAGTAAAGGACATCCTAAACTTTATGACGTTTGGCTGGGATGCACTTCACTTTGCTGAGACAAAATTGGCACAAGAGTGGACACAAACGAATAGGCAGGAGGATCATTTGGAAGCGTGTCAGCAAATGTAATATCACACCCCATTTGTCCGAGAGAAGTTATAAACAAAACAAAACAAACATTTCCCCATAACACAGTTCAATAAAAAGGATGAAATGGTGAATTCATAAGCAGTCAAGATATAATGAACGTTTTAGTGGCGTGCAATGTGACTAGTGGAAAACAGCGAGTGTGAGATGGGAGTCAGATCGTTCCCTGGGGGTGGCTGATGGAGGGGTTTCAGGAGAAGAGATGCATAGTTGCCCCAGTAACCACCAATAAGATGGCTCACACTGGTGTATGTGTGTTTGTGTGTGTGTGTGTGTGTGTGTGTGTGTGTGCATGCCGCTCTCACTTCCTCAGCACGGCAATCTCATTCTCAATGCTGCTCTCTTTTCCCTTGAGAGCCTTTTTTGGGATGCACTTCACCGCAAACATCCGACCCGTCAGCTTCTCCTGGGCCAGGACCACCTCGGAAAAGGCTCCTCTGCAAAGACAAGAGATCTGAATTTAGATTTTTTTTGTGAAGGCGCAGCTGGGATTCGACTGAGCTAACGGCCTTGATCAGTTGTTCTGACTCACTCAGATTGTGTTCTTGCCACCTCGCTCTTCTGGATATAAGGGTCATCATTAGAGCAATATATCTAATTTTGTGGCTGAGGCAAACTGTATGCAATTAAGAGTGAGTTTGCTCATTTGCTTTGAGGTTTGAGAAATTGTCGCCGTGGTTACCGCCGGCGATTGAGCGCCGACTCTCAAAAACTTCGTCAACTGGGTTGCAGGAACTAAGTGAGTGCAACAGCTTCTAACGGAAGAAATTAGCATTTTAATTACTGATTCACTGGAGGCATTCTTCCACTGACGCAAAGTTGAAATATCCATGACAGAAATATTAAAGGCAAATGAAGTGAAATTCAAATTCGCCCACTGTTTTCTGGGAAGTGTGTGCTGTATCAGAAAAGCAAGCAGCGTGATGAATGACGATGAGACAATCGTGAGATCATTTGCCTTAGCGTCACCAATTTGCCACTATGCTAAACATCTCTCCATCCTTCTCAGCTCTTCAATATTCAACCTGCTTCCTGCATTATCACTTCCTGTCTACGGCAAATCCACATTTTGCATTGTACGACTAAAGACCTTTGAGAATACATAGTTGCACACTGCCACTATTGGATTGAAGTCAAATTGCGGTACCAATATTAGCTAATTTAATACAGCGCTAGTTGCGACTTAGTTGTATTGCCCCCATAAGAAATTAAAGACACACACAGCCTCCGCAGTCCTGAAAAAACGGTAACCAAATAAAACAAAGCAATAAGCTCAATCATATACCAGCTATGGTTAGCCAATTAGCACCCATGAGCTTACAAAAGCCAATTTTACATTTTCCCACCTTTTAAAAGGCACACACACTTCAAGACATATACATACACACACACACACACACACACACACACACACATTTTATATATATATATATATATATATATATATATATATATATATATATAAATGGGTATAAAACTTGGCAAAACAAAGGCGTACAGCTTCATGTTCCAATTAATTTGCTCTTCATTTGAAAGACAGGCAAACTGCTCATCCCTAGATTGAGACAAAAGCATCAATTAGATTTGCTGATTCCTGCAAAAACCCTGTTAGAACGTGCATGACAAAAGAGGGAAAATCCTGCCCCAAACTCATCTCGGCTGTGAGTAAATAAGGTCACTGATTACTTCTTCTATCTTGTGAAATTTCTTTCATTCATTGTGTCGTTTGGGTGTGAAGACATGTTTTTCGTTCTTGGTTCGGTGTTGTTTTAATTGAAACAAGTGCGTGTGTCCAAAAAAAAAGCAGGTGATACATTAGACAAGCCTCTTTTCTGTTCTCTCGCCCAATTATACACACACACACACACACACACACACACACACAGATAGAAAACAGAAGGTTTCTCCACGGCTCAGTGTGTTTCACACGCCTATCAGCTGCTCCCTCCTTCTCATGTCACCTTCACCTCCTCTTCCTCTCCCTCGTTCCCTCTCACCTCACGCTCCCCACGTTTGCTACCGTGACAAGTGATCATGCTGCCGTTTGCTCCGGTAATGGGCTCTGCAAGGGGGGCTGCCCGTCAAGCGTATGCGCGTGAGCACACCCGCGCACGCAACACATGCTTGCACCGATAATGGCTGTTGTGGTTTTTGGTGACGTCAAATCCAGACAAAACAAGTACGTGGGATGTAGTGTTTGTGCCGTAAATGCACACGGGCGCACTTGAGGCTTTTCATATATTCATGACGCTAGCCCACACATAAATGAGCATCTATTATGCAGCCACAAATGATATACAATAGAGTATGTGCACAAGGGCTGCACAATGAATCGAATGACATCGATTAATTTGTCATTTTAAAAATCCAAGACTTAGCTACATTGTGAAATTGATGTTTTGCAAAAGTAGCACAAAGCAAGACGACTGCTTTACACATGAGATGTTTATCATAAATATGAATTACCCTATTTTACGCACTATAAGGCGTACCGAATTATAAGGCACACTCTCAATTAATGACATATTTTAAAACTTTTTCCATATAGAAAGTGCACCGCATTACAAGGCGCAAGAGTAGAAGCAGTCAAACTTTATTTGTCGATTACAAACCAGCTATCTGGAATTCCATTCAACCCCAAAAACGAATAAACAACTGTCTTATGTTTTGTTTTATCAGTATTACCGTGACAGCGTATCTTTTAACAGCAATGTATAACATGTAGTGCAACATTTATATCAGGGAACCTTTCCTCCAGTGCGATCACAATATAGCAATACTCAAAGTAATAACAATAATAACTCAAATAATAACACTAAACTCTCAATAGCATAAAAACGCAATGTCAATATGAGCAACCTTGTTCAACTGTAAACACACAAAAGAAACAGGTAAAGCTTACTCCATCAATTCATTTCCCATCTACGAATCCCAATTTCAATATTGATCCATATATAAGGGGCACCGGATTATAAGGCGCACCATCAGCTTAAAAAAAAAAACAAGGCTTTTATGTGCGCCTTATAGTGCGGAAAATACGGTATTTAACTCGTTCAGCATTTTTCGACCCTCCTATACCCTAACACTTGACAGCACATGAATAAAAAACTAGGATTGAATACCGATACCTATGAAAGAAATGTAAAAATATGTTTTGGGGATTGATTGAGTTAATTATGACATTTAATCAAGGTATGCAAAAGCTATGAATGTTGAATCAGTGAAAATCAAATGAAATTGTAATTATTCCAGAATGACTAGTGAAAACCAAGATTATATTTTTGCTCGTAGCCCCAACCCTAATGTGCACACAAAGAAAAAACTCAAAATGTGGGAACTCCATAGTCTCCAGGGTAACAATTAGCATCTATGAGGTGAAGCTCTAAATAGCTCTCTGAATACAAAGGGTGTGGCAACACATGCAGAAAGACATCACAATCCTTAGCCATCTATTCTTTAGCCTAGAAGGAAGCAGCGTATTGTTTATTCGTACGTTTGTAAACATCTGGAAAGATAAGAGCTGATGTTACCATCCATAGAAATACTCAAATATAATTTGCCCTCAATTGATGCAAGAGCACACTGAATAAAGGTTAAGCCCATTGGAAAAGGTCAGAAGAGAGAAAAGGATGCACAAAAAACTATAAAGGTGCACAAGCTGTAAAACAAGAGTAGGAAAAAATGTAAGCCCTCTAAAATAACCGCCCTGGAACCCCTAGATTGTGATTGGAAAAGGGATGCTGGTACAAGAAGTGGAAACCTCCACTCGCTTGTGTTTCTCAAAGGAGAGAGCTCGCCAGGGAGGGACTCAAATAGAAGGACAAGGTGACAGTGACACACTTAGCAGCCATCAGTGCTTCGGAGTTTAGGAAGGATAAAAACGCTCTGGTGCCATTTGTGTGCTATTGGGGAAACACTTTTAAAATGTGCTGAGGAGTTTTATTTCCACAAAAGTAGTGCTTTAGCCATCTGTAGGCAATGCACGCCTATTTTCATTGTGTTGAATCAAAATAGAATAGAATAGAATGGCTTTTTTGTCATTGTATAGTATACAATGAAACTGGGACTCTTCTCCGATTGGTGGATATCAATAATATGAACAATAAATAGAATAAATAATGTATTAATAAGGAATAAATAGAAATCAGTTTCACATAAGTGTATTCATTGTTATTGTCGCTGTGTGATTTTAAGACATTACAGGCAAAGCCAGTAAATGCACAATAACAAAAAGAAGATATTGGTTAACCCTTTAAGGCCCCAAAAAACAAACTCCAGTTCTCAAGGGCCTGTGTCCTGCATGTTTTCCAAGTTTCTCTTGGTGACACACCTGATTCAAATGATCAGGATCATTAAGAAGCTCCTGGAGAGCTGGTTGATGAGCTGATCATTTGAATCAGGTGTGTTGCAAAGAGAGATTTGGAAAACATGCAGGACACAGGCCCTTGAGAACTGGAGTTTGGTTTTTTTTGGACCTTAAAGGGTTAATATAAGGATGGAAATAAACTCATTGACTACCATGATGGGCTGGCAATGAAAAAGTAAACTCATCAATGCCACTGACAGCTATACAAGACCAAAATCCGTTTGAATAGAACTGTCAGTGATTGAGTTAAAACATGTTTTTTCTTTCCAATTCCATTCATCGATTAAACAACAAAAGAATCAATAGATTAACCAATAATTCAAATCATCATTAATAGCAGCCTGGGAGATTTTCCCCAATGAATGAAGAAATCTAATTCCATTTCCTTTAGGGACTAACAGCATAACGCAATAGGGAAGTGTTTAAATTCGCGCTACAATTTGGCGCTATCCAAACTAATAACAATTTGACGGAGTAAAAGACATGGTTAGACTCGGTGTTCGTTATCTTCCCCCAAAATTGCCTGTTGCTCCCTTGAAAATCTACTCCCAGATCACAATAAGCACATAATGCTACAACAAAAGATGGCGCATGCCTTTAAAAAAGCATGTCAAATGCTCAACCAGAGGACGAGCAGCGTTTGCGATTTCAATGTGTCGGCAAGCATCAAGCTGCGAGGAATAATGGCGAATCTCCTCCTGCCACAGAAAAAATTAGCAGTTGAATCAAAGGCATGGCAGTTGCTTTTGAATGGACACACATTTGCAGATACACACACACACACACACACACACACACACACACACACACACATAAAGCCTGGCTGGCGATAACACGCCGCTGACGTCATGGACATGAGCACACATGCTCCTTTGATTTCATGTGAATACAATGCAAAGTGCTTTAACAGTAGAGCATTGTCTTGTTCGATAAACAACAACGTTAGATAAAGGTCGACTTGACGTTACTTGACGCTCATCAAAAAAAAGGAAAAAAAAATAATCGCATGCATTGCAACCTTCTTGTTAGTTCTTAATGATCAATTACAACTCAATTATGATTGCATAATTTATTGCAGTATCATAAATACGATGCAATACAAAGACAACAGCTGATTGACTGAAATTCAGATTTGATTTTGGAATATAACTATTTTTGATTATCAATTAATCATATTGAGGCCGAGTATAAAATTGGCCGAATCGTCGAATTTCAATCCCTCACCATTGCGCTGTCAAGTTTGAAAAACATTAACAAAGAAATCCACAATATCACCAAACTAATTGACAGGTCAATCGATTACCATATTAAAATGCTGCGCTATTTCATTATTAATGTTATTGGGTGATTTGTCTGAAAGCTGAGGGGGCTCTGGGTTTGAACAACATTTTTACCGATCTGACTTTATTATAGACCATAACAGCAACAAACTCATAGTACACAATAGTAGTAATAATAAAAGAAGAAGAAGAAGTTAGGTCAATTTCTGCACTGATGATTAAACAAAAACAATCAACAGGTTAAAATGATCATTAATGTTATTGGGTCACCAACCAGCTAAGGGGTTTGAGTTATATCGGCTCCTGGCTAACCTGCAATCTTTATCTTAATTAACTTGTGGATTTTTTTTTTTTTTCGCCATCGTTGTTTTGTTGTGGGCTTGTCACCCACGTGTGGAAAAAACGCTTTGCTGGGTCACTATGGCAACAGGAGGTTGGGCGTGATGGGTGCAGGTATTCTATTACAGCAGCAATGAGGCATAAAAAGAAGGAGACAACAAAAATACTTCCATGTACACACAGACACAGTACATGTGCTCCATTAGTAACAACAGAGTGAAATGAGGAGAAGCCAATTAACAGCCCCATGTGCCTTTTTCTCCCTTTTTGTGCACTATAGGCACATGCACACAGCTCATAGGCTTAAATAGCACTGTTGCCACGGCAGCAATTAAGAGCCAATTATAGTCTGTATGCTGTCTGTGGCTCCAATGGCAGGGGCTGAAGATGACAGAACGCACCCGAAGAAAATGCCTGCACTCTTCTGTGTAATTATAAAACAAATGTGCACAATTGGCACCGAAAGTGCGGAACTGGTTGCCCATATGGGGAGGCCAGAACGGGCTCCACTTTTACCGGCAAATGCCGCGGCAGATGGAATATGCATGCGGAGCTCTTGAGGGCGAAATTAAACATTAACAGAAAAACAACAAGCATGCATGCATGTCCAGGAAAATAATGAAACGGATGAAGCAATGCATGTTCACGACCATATGAAGAGACAACTTTAAACTGCTATTGAGGCAATATGTATTGGCCGTTCATTGATAAAAAGCGGAGTGAGAGCATGAAAGAAATGCTGCTCATTGTCTGCTCGCCTTGTTCATATCACACATAGCCAAACGCAGTCACGTATGAATTTGCCATGGCAACAACCCCGACCCCCACAGGATGCTCATAGGCTTCCCTCCTCTTTACATTTAGCATCATGGAAACGCCAACAGGAGCGTAACAATGCAGGCCTGCAAATTCTTAGGATTGGATTTTCTTGAAATCTCTGATTAAACTGAAGGCCAATTTCCAACAAAATAAGACATGTCAAGACAAGTAGAAAAAGGACAACGCAAAGCTGAGTTGAAAAAGAATCGACAAAGTCGCGCACACACAGGCTTCCCCTGGAGTAATCATCTCCTGCCGCTTGTGATTCAATCCTCCCTGACCTTATAAATCTTCACCATTGACAGCTCTGAATATTGCCACACTAATAAACTGCCAAGTCAAAACGTGTGAGCTCAGCTCGGAAGCAATGATTGCGACGAGGACCACCGAAGTCGCGTGCAGAGCCAGACGTGAGACGAGAACCCTTGTTTTAATCATGATTCATACTCCACGGTGGAGTTGAATAGAGATATTCATATCACCATTCACAAAACAATTGGAGCAACACTTTTTTTTCCTTTTTTAAACAATCCATCTTCAAAGTCGCCGTTTCACAAATGAAGGTAAGTGAAGGCACTTCCAGGGGTAGGTAAGAGTTCAACAGCGCTTTTGAAAGTTTCAGCCTGACATGAAGAGGAAGGTTTCCTTTTCAAATTAAGAGTAAATGAATTGGAACATGAGATTTTATGTAACACCATCAAATATATTTTTAATTGATCATCCTCTTGATAGGGCTGCTCGGTGCAGTGGTTAGAACTTTGGCTTCACAGTTCACATGTTCTCCCCGAGGCCACGTGGGTTCTCTTCGGGCACTACAGCTTACTCTCTCAATCCAAAAAATGCATGGCAGGTGTATTGGACATACTAAATTATCCTTGGGTGTGATTAGGTGTGTGAACGCTTGTTTTTCTCTGTGAGCCACGCAATCGGCTGGGAACCAGTTGAGGGTGTCCCCCGCCTACTGCCCCAAGTCAGCTGGGATAGGCACCAGCAAGCCTCTGACCCTTGTGAAGAGAAGCAGCTTTAGAAAATGGATGGCTGGATATTCTCCTGATTATTTCATCGATTAATCAAATAATAAAATAATATTACTTTTTGCATCAAAGTGTATGGAAAAACTATACCTTTTCCAATTACGGCTTATTCACCAATTACTATTCAATTCAGGTTCAGTCATCATTTTCCCAAGTAAAGGCAGATGTTTGCATATAATTACTGCCAAGAGCCTAAAATCGGAAGATTTGGATTATTTTAATTGAAGTAACTTAATTGTGCTTTTGGTATTAAACCTGTCTGGTTGTAGAATATTGAGAATGTGTGTAAACTACTCTGCCCTATGTGTCCATATAAGAGACCGCAATGACGGTTAAAATGATTTCAAACTGCAAAAGAGCCGTGCAGAGACCAAGATTTGGAAGGGAAAGCACACCAGACTGCATAAACAAACGACAAGCTGCTACACTGCAGGGCTGTTCCATGGCCAAAAGTAACCCTAAATAGTTACAATCAAAACATAAGATGAAAGTGATTGTGTTTTGTAGCTGCCAGCACGTCCATACTCGCTTATACCTTGAAACAGTGTAATTAAATTCCAAGCAGATTCCCTCATTTTGCACACAGAGCACAGCAGGCGTTAACATGAGTGTTAAAGCCCAACCTCCATCATGCAATCTAATCATTGCTAGTCACAATAGAATGAACTCAATGAACTTAGTGCAATAAAGGAAATTAATTAGATAATCCATCGTTTAAAAAATCAAACATTAGATTTATGTACCGTATTTTCCGCACTATAAAGCACACCGGATTATAAGACGCACCCTCAATTAATGACATATTTTAAAACTTTTTCAATCACAATATAGTAATACTCAATAATAACAATAATAACTCTAAACTCTCAATAGCATAATAGCTCAATGTCAATATGGCCAACCTTGTTCAACTGTAAACACAAAAAAGAAACAGGTAAAGCTTACTTTATCACTTCATTCCCCATCTACGAATCCCAATCTCAACATTGCTCCATATATAAGGTGCATCTGATTATAAGGCGCACCATCAGCTTTTTAAAAAAAATAAGGCCTTTAGGTGCACCTTATAGTGTGTTGAATACGGTATTATATTGTGAAATCAAGATTCACAAACTATTTCATCGTGGCGTGTAAAGAGATTATTTAGCCACTTTGGCCAAAAAAAAGTTACTACAACTGTAATGGGGTGCGTTTGAAACTGTAGTCCAAACTTTATAGTGCCTGGAAAAGTTGACATGCGATAATACACAATGTGGCCCTAAGTGCAAATTAGTCACATTTAACTGTGAAGCTTAGCAGAGTACCATGCACATTTACAGTATGTGAGAAGGCTCTTAAATTCTTCAATGAATGTGTGCCATCGAGCCTAAATTGCCTGTCCACAAGACAAAGTGCGTGCCGGCCAGCCGTGAAACTCCAGTGCTTGAATTAAAAGCCACAATCATTCATAATCGGATGGGGAAACGCCGGCGAGGTTGTTACCACGGCAACCTCCATGACTTAATATTGGACATGTATTGTTACACTATCTTGTCTCAGCGGCGCTCTCTATTATCTTTAGCGAGTAGAGATGATAGCAGTAGAGATGGAGAGGGAAATTGTGAATAAATGAAATGGCAAATTAATAAAAATGTTGTTTCCTATCTAGTCATTTCTAAAGCAAGGGATGTGTTACTCAAGCTAGTTTTTCTGAAAAAAAATACAATGCTCGTTTGACTGTTGTAGGACACGTACAGTGAGTGCGTGGGGGAAAATACCATATTCACGATCACATAGCCGCTACACGGCCTACAAAACAACTGCGAATGATACTTCTTGATCTCACAAGAGACAAAAACAGGCATGTATCTGCATGTTGACTTAGTGAAAGCAGGCACACAATTATAGCCCTTCGGAGCAAGGAATGAAATATCAACTCTGGAATGGCTGCAACTATTAAATTTGCCTAGTTACAGTCACGAGCCAAGAACACAAGAGCCCCTGCATGAAACTAAAAACAAAAACAACATCCATCAATCAATCAATAAATCAAATTTTATTTGTATAGCCCTAAATCACCGAAGTCTCAAAGGGCTTCACAGAGGTCACGTTGAGACTTCTTTCGAAAAAAGAAGTCATACAGAGTCATCGTTTCGGTGTAAGGTACACAACAGCATCCCCTGTCAAAGCTCCCAAAAGGGGAAGGAAAAACACAAAAAACCCAATTTGGGGAAAATCAGAAACCTCCAGAAGGGACCATAGGTGGGAGGAGCCCCCTTCCAAGCCGACAGGCCCATGAAAACAAGAAACCCTCTCTTGTTTTTTGATGGAATGATCGTCAAAGAAAATAAAACATTCCTGCCAGGGACAAAACTTTCCGAAGAGAGAGTGGACTGTGGAAAGACCCGTGGGGGATGCCTGCTTTTTGTTCTGCGTCCTGACTGGCTAATCAACTGGAGGCCACTGTTAATCATTCTGCTCCATGTCTTTGTTATTTCTAAAAGATATCATATAACCTCCGGAAACACCGCCTATTCACTTGTTTCCACCAGCACGTCCATTTGAACTCGGCAAGACATCAAAGTGATCTACATACCAATTTAAATAATAAATTCATTGAAGTGCTGTTTAAAAGAACAAAAACAAAAAAACTGCACACACAAGCTTTTATCCTGAAGGCCATTACCAACTCCCGGGCTTAAAATAGTGCAGCGATCCAATAATGGACTACAGTTTATGGTCATTAATGTGCTGGGCGCACGTGTCAATCTGTCAAGCGGGACCCTGGGAACCCCTACCTTTCTGTATGCAAATTAGTCATCCTGCCTTCAACATATTTAGTTGTGAGGTCGTGACAGCTGTTAAGTGGAATGTGTATTTGCCGCATGAGGAAAGTGACTCTGACGTGCTGCCTTGTGGATGTCAGACTCAAATATTTACATTTAGTCACAACATAATCCAACGCTGAGGTTTTTAAATTTCCTATTTGTGAATGACTTTCAATTACACTTGAAAAATGCCAATAAATTACTGCCGGACCTACAGAATTTCTTGGTATGTATTTTTAATTAGGAAATAGAAAAAATACAGTAAGGTCATGGAGAAATATAATTGCTGTTTTATTCAAAGTAAGAAACCCAACAATCATTAAACTAACTAAGGTTCGATTACAACGTTCCCTTGCGTAAATGAAATCTGTTATGTACAGCTTGACTTTTTTTTTTTTGCTACATGAAACCTTTTTTTTTGTCTGGTCCAACTTAGGAAGAATAATACTTAATAAAATAGTGAGGTAAACCTGCAATAGATGCGGTCATTAATAAAAAATAAATGTAGGAAATGTTCCATTTTTTAATCAATAAAACTGCTTGTTTTTTTAAGTGATCTGACTTAAAAAGGAAGAAAATTTGCAGGAAAAATAGCAACATAGACTTGCAAAAAAATATACAGTCATAACTGAACATTTACGATGTAGTGAGATGTTGCATTTTTTAAAATGAATAAAAATGCTGTTTTTTAAGTGATCTGACTTAAAAAGGAAGAAAAATTGCAGGAAAAATTGGAACAGATCTGCAGAAAAAAAAAAGTACAGTCATAAATGAACATTTGCGATAGAGTGAGGCCCCAATAACCGAACCACAATGTAGCAAGAGAACAAAATATTAAAAAAAATCGTTTTCAAACTGTCCTTTAAGTTCAACTACAATGTATACCGATTTAAAAATCAGATTTAAGGTAAACTTATTCATACTGTAGCTTGTGCATATATTGCTTAAATGTCACAGGTTAAGAAGTGAAAAACTATCGTAAACAATTGTGCAAGCTCTTGATTTTCCAATTCTGCAAATTTTCAGAGGAATGTTTATTATCTGCCAGCGGATGGCTTTCCCCATTTATTTTGCGAAAAAGAACCGGAGTTGGCTGCAGTGAAAATAAGACACTGTCAACTAAGGAAAAACGGCACAGCACAGTATTCACATTCATTCTTCATCTAGCTGCCGGCCAGATAAGTGAAAGAAACCTGAATGCATCACTATATGACAAATGTTCTGTGCGACAAAAGTCACATTTAGAGCAGTCAGGGAGGCAGATAGCGACAGAGACATAGAAAGCGAGAGCTACAAGAAGGTAGTGTGGGAGAGGGAATTAGAGCATCAATTAAGGGCAACTTTCCCACAATGCATCACCATCGACGCTATCGTACACCTCGTCTTGCTTAAAACTAGGAAACCCCGGTCAACCCACATGTTTTTTTTTTTTTTCTAAAGAACTCTGTCCTCACGACTCCAGCAAAGCAGAGCAGGTGAGACACACACCCACAAAAAAAACAAAACAAGAACCCAGCTATTGAATTATTGAGGAATGAACAACAATGGCGTAGACACTCATGAATGTAAGGTGATACCAAAAGAGTCTCCTGTAAATATAGTGCATGGAAGGAAAAGCTAATATTGTGCTTCAGATATATAGTCGTTCAATTTAAGCAGAAAATAATTCTTACTCATTTATCCGCCAGTTAAACCACAAAAATAAAAGACAAGCAATTTTAATCAAAGTACCGTATTTGCCGCACTATAAGGCGCACCGGATCATGAGACGCACCCTCAACGAACGACATATTTAAAAAAAAATTTCTTCATATATGGCGCACCGGATTATAAGGTGCACCTTCAATTAATGACATATTTTAAAACTTTTTCAATCACAGTATAGTAACACTCAAAGTAATAACAAATATAACTCAAATAATAACTCTAATTAGCATAATAACTCAATGTCAATATGAGCAACCTTGTTCAACTGTAAACACACAAAAGAAACAGGTAAAGCTTATTTTATCACTTCATTCCCCATCTACCAATCCCAATCAAAGTATTGATACATACGTATAAGGCGCACCTGATTGTAAGGCGCACCATCAACTTTTTAAAAAATTAAGGCTTTTAGGGGCGCCTTATAGTGCGGAAAATACGGCAATAAACCTGACAAACTTTTATTAAAAAGGTAATATTTATTCAAATCAAACCTGTGGAAAATAATCATTTGACATTTTAAACTGATTTTTATCAGGTTTAATGTAAACACCACATTTTGATTTTCACTTAATTCAGCTTTAGCTACATTGATTTCATGAAGGATCATGACTGCTAGTCCTGTGGGATGCACACACGCAGTCATTACATGAAGGGCAGTGTGACCCAATAAGGGAAGTCAGGCGTGATGGGATAGATGGACGACATCACATCCTGTCTGGTTTGATTCGCGGGAAAAGCTCATCAAAGAACGACGGCGCCAAGTGACTTGTCATACTTGTTTGCCATCCAATCAAGCGCCACCATTGGGACAACGACTAATTTCTGTTGCTAATGGAAAATCACCGCTCCACGACCGCCCCCTTCCTCAATTCTGCCGATGAATCAAAGCAAACGGCTCAACGATACGTCTAAAGTTCACCGACTTAAACCTGATGTCCATTTCAGACGAGCCTCATTACACAACCTGTCCAAGTGGCCGTCTTCTATTCGGGTGCAAGTCCCTCTAAATCCCAACGTCATTAATCCCAATCTGCACATCCGCCCCGTGTGTATGCCCCCACCCCACACCCCCCGCCGTATTGCTCCTCCAGGCTGCCGTCCAAACCAGTCGCAAGAAAAAACAGCAGACTGCGACTAGCTGTGGGGATTATGCGGAGTCTGGAGCCAGGAAAAACATCCCTCTCAAGACACGAGAGTGTCAATTCAAGTGGGAAAAAAGAAGTGTGACGACAAAACTGTCGCTAGTGCTGAGAGACCGTCTGTTAAAACCTTGCTGTCATCCACAAGAATCCCTCCCAAAGTGTCCCTGCACTTTAAAAAACAAAACAAAAAGGCATTTACGAATGGTAGCAATATGAAATGGCATCTCAGCGGTTCATGACACACCTATCTCCAGATTCTTGTGGCATTTAGCAACTTTTCCAACAAGGTAGGTTGCGTTGTACAATTTCTTGTGAATTAACCATCTAGGACTGCGGAAATATATTGATAATATGTGCTAAATATGTGTGTTACTACACTGATTACTATGTAATGTCTGTGTTTTTCACTTCTCTGGCATGTTTTCGTACAAGTACAGTGAGAACTCGTGTTACGAGATTAATCCGTTCCTCGGTTGGAATTCGCCGTATGACGGGCAATCCAAACCTATGTTAAATAGCTAATGCGTTTAAAATCCCAGGTATAAACATCAAAATTGTACATACATATTAAAAATTGGTACCAAAATAATATAATAAGTGCTACTTATATATGACATACTTGTATACAATCAGAAAACATCATAAATAAAAAATATACAAAGGATTTATTTACCTATGAGTGCCGCTTGTTATGCCCACATTCCTTAATAAAGGTTATCTCCAGCATAATTTCCATATAAATCATCTCTTTAACATCACTAGCAATCTTGGGTCCCATAGCCAACCCTTTCAACTTTAAATTAAGCAGTAAAATGCACTATATATACGCTTTTGCAACCAATCACAATCAAACAGAGCTTTATCGTTCTGCCATTTTGAAACGAGTGAGGCCGACCAATAGCAGACCAGCATCTCCACGAGGAGACGCCGACCAATAGCAGACCAGAAGTGTAGTGACGCGTTGAAGGGACGGCAACTGAAAATAAGTGTAATTAGCGAAAAACGCCTGCAGATGGAGACAAAACAACAAAAATACAGACAAGCCCCAAGGGTCATGACAGTTATTTTTGTCGCAAAACCGAGAAAATACCACAAAGAGGGGTTGAAAAAACTCAGTATTCCACGTCGCAACATGAAAATAACGTAAGTCAGGGAGGTTGTAACATGGGGGTCCACTGTATCGTGGTCTATAGGATACACAGATGCAGCGGTGGAAATGTAAGAGGAATTTTTTTTACAACTAATTTTCCAAGTATCATAAACTTATAAACAAGTAATATAGGCCATACATTTTATTAAAAAAAAAAAAAACTATAGTGAAAGGGTTAAAAGATCAAACACCAAGGTTTCTGTTAAGTATTATTAACGGACAATTGAAACGTTGAAAATACGACAACAATTACATCATAAAGAAGTAATTACACTCATTACCACACGTTAGAGCTGTCAAATTAAATCGCTTATTGATCTAGCAGCGGTCAAGCACATTATTTAGTCTATCGGATTTAAATAAATAGTACATATTTGCCGATTTATTTGATAGTTTATTGGCTGTCAAGTAAGTTTGGTTTATTTGACGACAACTTTCAAATTTATCAACAACTATTTTGAGATTTAAGAAATTGTGTAGAACCATTTTTATAATAAAAATCATTCAAACACCGTCAGCTTCTCAACAAGTAAATATTTCTTTGTTCTTGGAGTGAATTCACAGAAAGATACAGATTTTCTTTTGTTTAACTCATGCATTTTCAAACATCGGCTTTTACTTCAGTAATTGCATTTGTGAATGGATTGCTTGTGTAATTTTAGTTGTAGTTTATTTTTTTATCTATAGATAATGCAGAATAAACAACAGTAATTGATTAGAAGAACTTCACCGCCAACCCCCCAAAAATTGAGTTTTGGGCCATCGATGGTCTGTTCTTACCACTCAAGCGTTGCTGTCGTGTTGTCAAGGCATACAGTATTTTGTCTCAGGCCACCATGTTTTTTGTTTTAGGAGCCTATTTCAAGCTTTACTTTTAAACCATGAACTCACAAGACGGCAGGTCAAATGAAAAAGAATTAGAATTTATCATATATGTGTTAATATTACCGTACATTAGAATAAGCATCAAACTAAATAGTTCACTTAACCTAATGTAAATAATATGCAGTGATGTCAATGGAAAAAATATGTGACAGGCCGTAATTAATGAGGTTGGTCGAGCCTAGGCAAGCGTGTCCCATTATCCCAAATGAGAATATTTGACGCTCCAGTGCTAAAGTACAATGATGTCACCGCAAAGTCACTTTGTTTGGACGCTGGCACGGATGCCGGAGGATTGTCAAGGACGGTCAAAGTAGCTTCTACTCACGTCCCGAGGACTTCCTTCAAATCGAACATCTTCTTGATGTCGTCAACCTGCTTCTTCCAAGTCTCCCCCCCGCTGGTGTCTCCGTTCTCCCGAGCCATGGTGCTGCTTAATACCAGGGGGGTGGGAGGGAGGAGGGCTGCGGGCAAAACATAAGAATAAATTCATGAACAAGATCAAAATCCAAACGGCTAAAAGGTGATGATTCAGAGTTTTGTGAGGGCTGACCCGGTAGTGAGAGCTCAGCTGCGGCAGGACCATGTGAGTCCTCCAGCAGGTTGCTGTGTCCCAAGCTCCTCTTCTCCCGCCTCCTCCTCTTCCACGTTCCCAGCTGTCAATTTCACGGATTAAATTCTACTTCCTGTCGGGGCCTTTAAGAATAAAAGAATAAGTGGAGCTTGGATGATCGAAAAATCGATTCATGTACAGTTAGCTCGTCCGAGTGGAGTAATAGTTGAATAATAGTTGAATAATTGATAGAAGGATAGTAAAAAAAAATTAACTACTTTTTAACTACACCCTCATTTTTTTTCTAATTATAATCATTCACCATAATACAATGTGATTTTTTTTTTTAAGGCACAATCACCCAACATGTTTCTTGGTTTAGTACAGAATTCATTTTAACTGACTTAAACTTGACCCCAAAGGGACTCAAAATTTAAATAAAATAATTTGGGTTATTTGAGAAAAGCTAACACATTTTAGGAGGCAGAATGTCAGTTTATTGCTGTTAAGATGCCAAAACGAGTCCATCATCACTAAGTCTATATTAAGGATTAAATTTATAAACCCACAACTAATGGCGATTTCCGTATAATCAATTATGTGGATTAAGCTGATTTTTATTTTTTAATTTCCAACCCTTCATTACAAAACGGCATTTTATCAAATTGACAATGCAGAAAAAAAACATTAGCATGTTTTGTTTTTAGTCATGATATTTTGGATGATGGCTAGGTCTGTGGTATGTTAGAAAATTTGCCAAAATGTTGATCATGGATTGCTAAAGAAAAATACTTGCAAATGTCTTTGATTCACCGCAAAACTAATGGACTTGCTTGAGTGAAAAATGAGTGTTTTGAGTTAGGCTAAATTGATTTGGAACATTATTGGTCTCCAAATATATATATATAAAAAAATAATACTTTGGTAATCAATTAGTTGTTAATGGTCTTTCCAGTACTTGTATAAACATATTTTGATTTGTATTTTTTAAAACAGAGCTATTAATGTTTAATGTTCTGCTTTCTCGTCTATAATCTGTTCATTTTAAAATGTAAATGTGCCTTTGGGCAAGAACATTTTACCTAAGTCAATCCTGCTCAGCTTTTACTTTGAAGGCAAGCCCTTGTAATT
Source organism: Hippichthys cyanospilos (assembly GCF_059441005.1). Lineage (NCBI taxonomy): Eukaryota > Metazoa > Chordata > Actinopteri > Syngnathiformes > Syngnathidae > Hippichthys > Hippichthys cyanospilos. The sequence goes on from NC_142390.1 coordinate 7,826,997, forward strand.
TCCTGTATTTACCTCAGCACCTTTGTCAAACTTGACACGAGAAATGCTGTCACCTGGAGATTAATTGAAAAGCTGTCAGCGCCTTTCCAGTTTCAAAAAATGAAGCACAATAAAAGCGCAAAGATTATTTTCTCGTCATTTGGGTCGCCGGAGTCCAAGCTACATTGAGCACACTGGTGTGCGTGTGTATCTCTGATCCTCACAGTCCGACAGCTGTAGAGGTCATCTCAGGCTGTACGACGTTAACAGGGACAACAAGAGTGGCCTTAATACTTGCGTGGACGCAGGCGGTGATGAAGAAGGCGGTGGGGGCGAGGTGCAGTCCTGGCTGCTCATGAGTATTCTGGCTGCAAAGCACTGCAGCCCTTTCTCAGCTGTAGCCAAGGAAAACACCTCTGGCTCCTCACCCCCTCCCCCTCCTGCTCCTCCTTTGGACTGAGTCAGCAAATTGTGCCCTGTTGCCATTGTGGTCCTTTATTAACTGTGCAATGCTTACGAAGTCAGAGTTGAACAATTCGACTTGTTAACGTCTAACCGCTGGAAAATAAAACTGAAAGATACTCACCATTGATGAGAGATTGGAGGTCTTTTTGAGTTGAAGTGATACATCTGGGCTGTGAGACCACACCTTTTTCCCTTTATCTGCTTTATGCAATTCATAATTGATCTCTCATCATTGCAATCACAGAATGCAAATATGAGTAGTGTGCAGCTCTCTTAAATGATCGAAACATGTCACAGGTCAAAGCAGGACACTCCCGCTCAATGCCAGCCCACGTAATGATAATAAACCTGCAACATTTTCCACACTGTGGGCCTTTAACTAGAACTCCCACTTGGCCAGCTTTTTCTACTCCTGTAATTGCTATTTCAATCCGGCTGAGGGGGTTGCACACTCGAGCACACACTACACAACACAAATTGATAAGGGGCCGCTTGGAGCTCATTTAGCTTGCGGCGTAATTGGAGCCATTACGTAAAAGCACAATCAATTCCTAATGTGCTAGTTTGCCGGCATCTACCAGACATGACAGCTCAGTCGATATATGACAAGAAGTTTAATGGGGTTCCGTAGTGCCCGGGTCTACAGAGATGCATGATGGGAAACTAGCTCATGTAAAAAAAAAGTGAACAATGTTGGCAATGAGCTTGTCAGAAGTGTTCAGGCTAAATTGTCCCGGACAAACAGGAGGGCGGTGGCGTTGAAGGTGACTTGGGTGATCAAAGGCTTTAGTGTTAAATAAAGAAGTTTGTTAAAGACTTAGAAGTATCACGCAGTGTTTATGTGACAGAAAAACAAGACAGAATTTAAGATGATTAAAACAAGAAATAAAATAGGACATGCTATGTACCGTTATCATAGTAATTCTCTCAAATGTCACACTTGAATCGCCATCATGTTTGCTTCAGGACACATGACAACTTTATGCCAGGTACAGAAAAGTCACTGAGGAGTATCGTCGTCCTCGTCGTTCTCTTGTAGGCCTTTCTGCTGTAGGGTTAGAGACAGGTGTTTTGTTAAAATACCAATGTAAAGTACATAACTGATAGAATGTTGTGTGATACTTTATTTTGAAACAAACATTAAAAATGGTCCTGTTTTTTTTTTAATAAACTGGCTTTTTAACGCTGCTTCTTTACAGTTCCATTATTGACTATAAACAGGAAGTGTGATGGGTGCGCCAACAGTTTGTATTGTTGTTAATGTTTGCATAACTAAGAATGATGCCGTTATTTTGGCAGTTTTCAAATGGGAGTGCACATGAAGGCAATTCAAAGGGTACATGAGATGTTGGCAGGGTTCCTGCAAAAATCAGCAAAAATAACTAAATGTTTTTTGATTTAATGCAGTACAATTTGAAATAAAGACTAAATTAATTGGAATATGAAGCAATGCGTTATGTCATAATGAATTAATTGCAAAATGTATGGCTTTATTTTCTTAAGTTTTATAAGGAAGCACATTTTTGGACGCCAAGAAGATAGACAGATGATGTTACGCAACCTAATCCGGGGAGTTGGTATTAAAAAAATATAAACGATGATACCACAAAAAATGTTTGATAAATCATTAGGGTTTTTTTTCCCATCCAACGTTCTGGTTAGCTGAAAAAAATTCACAGGGGGTACGTCATTGACAAACGACAGAACAACCGCTTCATTGGAATTGGATATAGACATGGGTACTCATAGTAATTTTTTAAAATAAAAAAAATCCTCTAAAATTTATTTATTTCCAGAAATTCTGTCAAAATGCATGTAATATGGTTAAATGTGAACATTTTCTCTATACAGTGATTCCTGACTACTTTGCTCTTGGCCCATCGCGCCCTCAGTACACCGCGGATTTTTTTTTTTTTTTTTTTGGGGGGGGGGGGTTATATTGAGGAGAAACGTGCCAAATAGGCAAGTTATCTATAAATGCATTTGTCACTGGTACTCCTTGGAAGTTGAACTACTACTGCAGTACACATATTTACTTTAATCTTCTTTGATTAAAGCTTATACCGTAATTGCACTGGTATGCCCTCTCTTTTCAGTGTCTAGTCATGTGCCTATACTTTTACCACTTCCTTGGACGTCCAACTAGAGCGAGTAACAAGAAGCTTATCGAACATGATTAAAGCGCATAGTTTACACTTTAAATTCCAATTTATCACAAAAGGCAAGAGGATCCAAAAGCTCGCTTTCGTCTCTCCTGTAACCGCCTGTGTGCAATCAGCTCAGCACACAAGCACATGTTACGAACGTGCTAGTAAGCACATTGATTGACAGCTTGGTCTCTGGGAGCCGATCGCGTGACTCGGAGGCGTGCCGAGAGCAAATGCACACACCCAGCAACGGAGAAATGCACAGCTTTGGAAATTTGACTTTTATCTAGATTTCTTTTGAAATAAATTGACATTTCAAGTGTATTGTTATGCTACACGAGGCTTCACTTTAATTCGATGTCCGGGCAGCTGCTCGCCAGAGTTCAAAAGATGGAAAGTGATAGCTACTGTTCAGTTAGTGTATAAGGTTTAATCATTTAAGACTTAAGTAAATATGTGTACAGTACTGCAGTCATTAAGTAATATGCATAGAATGAAGACTTTTCACATTTACAAAATTAAAAAAAAAATAAATCTGTGCGTGCGTGTGTGTGTGGGGTATATTGCAGTTTTCACTTATCGCGGGGGGGGGGTTCTGGTTCCAATTAACCACGAAAAACGAGGGATTACTGTAATAACAATTAATTAAAATATTTACCTATTAATTGGCTTGCTATAAACTGGTGTAAAGGAGAGCTGGAGTGTCAAGTCTTGTTGTTGTTTTTGTTTTTTTAATGAAATGTTGATGATAAAAAAATGCTATTTAAAATGTCTCTTTCATACTGCTTTCTTTGGATAAATGCGCTCACCAGCTTTAGGAAATCGCTAAGCTTGTAAGCATCCTCCCCAGTGGAGAGATCCACAAAGTCACGTGGGATTCGGTAGCTGAGACAGGGACTGGGCTGCACCGTCACGTCGCTGGTGGTGTAGCGTAAAGTCGGCCTGTCCTGCAACACACAAACACGTCAGCGCACTTGCGTGCCCATCAGGGTGACTGGACAAGTGTTGCTGCCTGGCCAACCTGTTGGGCGATTTCCTCGCCGGACGTCAGCTCCTCCCAGTTGAACAGAAGTGATTCTGTGACCTCTCCAAATGGGTTCACGTCAATGAGCCACACCCTTCCCTGACATCCGTACAATAAAAACGGCCAAAAAGAAAGGTTATGGTCATGATTGTGTCATAGTTTATCAAAAATGTGCTCATGCTTACCTGGCTATCCCTGTAGACATCCAACACAACTGTAAAACAGATAAACGAGTCAAAGTAGTGCCAAAATTTAATATCCAAAGTTAGTCGGACAAACGTATATACTCACAGTCCTCATCCAAAAATTTATACTGGATGTATTGACTAAAAAAGTGCTGAATGGCATGAACGATGGATTCCTCCTGCGTTAGGATGTGTGGATAATACTGAGTGTAGTCTCTTTGGCTGATTGCTGGCAACACACACACATGCAACTACCATGTTATCCTCTGTGCTTTTAGCTCTTTGTCCAAATGCAAAATGAACGACAAATATGAATGAGCAGGTCACCCACAAGCAAAAATACAAAACTAACAAGTAAATAAAAGTATGAAGTAAAAATGCTTTATTCGGAAAATGCTACATATATAATTATTAGACAAAAACATTAATGAGATCAATTAGAAAACAGATGGCTTTTATTCCAGATCTTACGGCGCCATCTATAGGCTAAAACAAGCTTTTAACCGCCGGTTAATTTGGTTAGTTTTTAATTTTCGGATATTATTATTTAGCAGGGGTGGGTGGAACTGCTTTTAGCCAAGTAAACTTTCTTTCATCTATGTTTAACAGACAATGTGCGATATGATAGCATCAATATAATTCAAGCATCGACCTTACCAATCAGTTTATTTTCCTTAACAAAGCAGCGGAACTCTCCACCGGGAATCAACTCGCTCCACTTTCTCAGGACCAGCTAAGGAGAGAGGATAAAATACTCAACAATTAACAAAAAAAAAAAAAAAAAATGCAGACTACGTTATATTTATTCAGTCACTACTTTTTTTTGATACCTCATAATTGATGACAGGATCAGGGGAATCCTGGTCATTGCAGTGAAGGAATCTGCACACAAATGGGAACGAGACAATATTCTCAAAATTGTAGTCCTCATACAACAGTGGTGCAAGATAAAAAATATTAGCTTAGGAGAAATAAGACATGTGGGACATTTTTATGAGTTGTGTATTAACGTCTTACGGCTGCGTGAGATCGTGGGTGATGAAATCTGAGCTTTTGAAGAGTAGAAATATTTCACTTAGACTCTGACACTGAAGGGAGCTGTTCAATGCAATCCAGTTAGCGTCCTAAAATGAATACACAGTATTACAGATGGCTACCATGTTTATAGATCATCAACAGAATCGACTTTTGGTTTTACCCTTGGAGCACTCCAGTTGAGTTTGGGAAAAACACAACCACCCAAAGCATTTATCGCCTCCAGCACTTTGGCTGTGAATTCTGGGAACTCGGGAGCCTTGTGAAAAAACACGAGGATCAGGGTGCGTCATTTTCCATTATGAAAAATATATGTAATTCAATTATTTTTTGCTTACAGTGACTGTGGTGGTTGTTTCATCGTCTGACCACTACAAGGGGGTAGAAAAAGGCAAAACATTACAAATTCACAGATGCAAACATAAAACAATAATGGTCAGAAAAGTCACAAAAAATGGCGATCAAAAAGCCACATTGTCAACACTGTCTTAAATTTCCATCGTCATCACTAACTTATGTATAAGCCACTATCCCTCACCTGAATGTCTTCCTCGGCATCGGAATTGTTGTTGATGTGTGTCTGATGTGCAAGGTGGTCACTAGTTAAATTGGGAGATTAAAAAAAAGAAATGCAAAGAGAAGTCAACTAATTTGATTGATAATGTTTGGTTAAGTGTTTGTTTGGTGCTTCATACCTCCCAGAAACTACCAATGTCCCATCGTCCAGTAAATAATCTATTACATTTTGAGGCAGTGGAAGAATCAGACTGCAAAATAAATACACGATTAGAAACATAACTACAGGTGACAAGGAAGATAAAAGTGGAATGTGTGATTGGCGATTGGAAATGATGTCTGTAACCTATAGTCGCTACAGCAAGGAGGTTTACAGAAATAAAACCACGCGTAAATATATAACGAGCCTGTTACCTTTTGATAGAATGTTGCTTAAATATCGGATACCAGACGGAAAATTGACAGTGAACAACTTGCTCCTTCTTCATGCTGCAACTTCCTGTCGCGGAAAAGTGTGCGTCGGTAATCATCTTCCGAACACTTTATTGAGCACCGATTTTTATTCCTATTAGTGTATCACATTATGAGTTGTTTCCTGTTACGTAGGCTACAGTTTAAGAAAACCAAACGTCCCATCCCTTCTTTATTTAAATTTTGTGTGTTTAACACATTTTGGTGAGGAAAAGGTGAATACATCGCAAGAAAATAAATCAAATGCTTTGAACTAAACTGGGGAAGTATTTTATGAACACATCCTCAGAGATTTTCCACTGTTATGAGCCTAGCTTGATCGTTAAAAAAAATATTTATCCCTAATTACTTACTTTGTGTCATTAAATATCACACCAAACCAATCGTTGTTTATTTTTAATTTAAAGACAAAGGAAATGAATAATAATTTAAAAAATAATCAAATTGATTTGTCCTGACTTGATACTTGAGATTCGGGTGGCCTTTGCGGTACCCGGAAGTACCAACAGTAACACTGGAATACGTGACGTCATTCTCTTCTTCGGCTCGGTTGGCGTGTTTTCACGTGAGTCAAGTTTACACATTTCCCAATTCACATGACTGTTTAAAGTTCAAAATTGTCATGCCGTTATCCTGTTTTGCTGCGTTGATAAACTATTATATATACACGCAACGTAGTTGCGTAGTTCATCTTATTTGAAAAATCTTGCGAATTGAGCAACTCCCGATCCGATGGTGCCTTGAATTGCTCATGGTTTTCAGATAATACAATGAACCACACTGAAGATTCCAAGGAGTTGATAGCGCCGCACGTCGTGAAAGAAGAGGTATGTTTCAAAAACTTTTAAATGCATGAAAGTTACTCCACACGAATACGTGATCACTTCCCTTTAATCACAATTGCAGATCCGTGCGTCGGCATGTAAACGCATCAGTTGCGTTTCGGATCGCTCAGAAAAAATAGGATTTTTGTTGTTTTTGTTACAGCTGCTCGCATCTGGGAAATGGGTGAAACTGGAGAAAACCACATACGTGGACCCTGATGGCAACACCAGGTATGATTACCTTTTTTTCTGCCGAGATATGAACACTCTCATGTTGTTGCGTTTTAGTCATGTCCTTCTGTGTTTGTCACCAGGATCTGGGAAACTGTGAGGAGGACAACACGGCAAACCAACACAGACGCAGACGGTAGTTTTGCATTCTCAAATGTGATTTTAGAACTAGTGAATAGCACACTTTGTTGAACAAGCTGTGCTCCCAGGTGTTGGCATCATTGCCCTCCTGAAAAGGACACTACACAAAGACTGCGTGGTGATGGTGAAGCAATTCCGTCCACCGATGGGATGCTTCACACTGGAGTTTCCTGCAGGTGAGGACACTTTTCAATGTAGTCATATTGAACCGGACAGTATGCAAGGTTTAAAAAATAGGTATGCCTTCTAAAGTCTGTTTGTGTCCGCTCAGGTTTGATCGACGAGGGTGAGAGCGCAGCGACGGCCGCGCTGAGGGAGCTGAAGGAAGAAACGGGCTACAAAGGCGAAGTCGTCGGGGTCACGCCAGGTGTTATTTCGTAGTCACAATTTAGAGGACTACAAATTTTGTGTTCTTGAATGACATTTTCATTTTTTTTTTTGTAATGCAGTGACTTGTCTGGACCCCGGCCTGTCCAATTGCACCACCCAGATTGTCATGGTCAACATCAATGGGGATGAAATGGAGAATATCAACCCAACGCAGCAACTGGGTGAGGGAGTTTTGCCTTCCTGTTTGACTTACACTTGCTTCAACAACATATCGGCATGTGACACTTAATGATGTGGCACACATGATATCAAAGCGGCACAATTTCAAAGCAAGGTGTGGACAAAACAATGTGTCTGGAGATTCTAAAATGTATTAAAAATGAAACTTTCTTGCTGGCTACAAATCACCTGTAATACATGACAAATTGCATAAAACATTTTTCTTGTTTCTCTCTTGTTTTTTTTTCAGGTGATGGAGGTAAGTGGAATCTATTATGTTTACTAAAATAATGCCCAACTTAAAAAAAAAAAGTATAAATAAACTGGTGTTTTGATTTCCAGAATTTGTGGAAGTCATTCTTTTACCGCTTGATGAATTCCAGACGAAAATAGATGGTAAGCACTTTTCGGTGCTCGGTCTCTCTCAATTGACCTTTCTGAGTCTTTGACTGTTTGATTCTGTAGAGCTACTGAAGAAAGAGAACATCGTGGTGGATGCCAAGGTTTACATTTTCGCCATGGGGATGGTGCAGGCTTTTTTCAAGCCAAGGGAAGTTCCTGTGCTCAAGCAGTGAATCACCAAGGGCTGAACTAGTATTGTGACATGGGAACAAACGCTTAAGACCGTTCTAAATTGCATCATGTGCAACTCCAATTGTAATTCCAAGTCCAAAAATAATATTTGACTTGGTGTCACAGTTTCAATCCGACATCTCATGTTTTTGAATGTTTTATTTCAGGTAATAGTCACATCCGTAGGAAGTAAAGTCAGGTTTTGACGACAGTAGCGTGCCAGACTGTGATACATTCCTTAACATAGGCTAACGTATTGTTACTAACTCAGTATGATTTGCAAACATTTTGAGAGTTTAACTTTGAGACTTATTTCATATATTAATGGTTGCTTCAGTGCTGTGTAGTTAGCTGTCACTTTGTTTTTAATCATGATCAAACACTGCCTCGTGCTGCTTTTACAACCATGTTAGTTCACCTATTAACGTTTAGGTGTAGCTGAGGTTTTATTCTCTCTCTCAACCCTCCTGTAAACTGCAATGAACAATTGATATGTTTTTAGGCCATCACTCCAACATTGATGCTGTACCCCCCCCCACTACAATTTGCTGATGAGTTAATACATGTGTTACTACCTGGGAACTTGTGTGAATCTTCACGTTATTTGTCCCTACTAATGTCTATACAATTTCTGATCAAAATATCATCTTGAAAAAATATGTCGATGACTATGCTGTACTCCTTTTATGAAATTAATAAAAGCATACAATTTTACTTTTATTTCATTTCTATTATCTTACCAACCCCCCCAATTAAACCACTATTATTTCAGTTAATCAAAAAGGAAAATGGTACCGTACGACAGGTCTGTTTTTAACCACACAATGCTGATATTAAAACCTTCTCCCGCAAGGTGGCAGTAAATGCTTTTAAGCCGTGCTAAAAACAAGAGGCAAACGCTACCTTGCGCTACCCAATCGTCACTTCCGCCGAAACACTTGTTTGTTATGTTTTGAATTCAACGTGTACTTTTCATTCGAGTAACAACACGCTTCCAACAAGCATGTGAATGTAGTCAAACACATTCACTAAGCGACTCTTATACAGTAGTTTGTGTTATGAGCGCCTGAAAAAAAAAATACCTTCAAAGTTGAGATTTTAGAGTTTTAACTCTAAAAAGTAAACATTGTCGTTTGGATAAAGATATCCCTACTCAAAGACAATGGAAGTGGCTGTAAAAGGTAATTTATAACTTAAATCGAACAGCTATTGTTACTACGCTTGTGTTTTTGACATTCTTTCTTTATTTTAAAGGAAGAGCCAAGAGGAGGCATTTAAATGCAGACGAACTTGAAAAAAGTGATGTGGGTCTCCAAGCCCTTGCCAACCCCCAAAATTTAAGCAGAAGCCAGAGCAGCACGCCCTGTCGAAAGCCGAGGACGAACAAAAGACAGAAATGTGGTGATTACATTACTATTGACTTTGTTGGTTGTGTACGTACATCACTGATATTTTGCCGCGGATATAGGCCTACCTATATAGTTCAAAGTTCTTGCCAAAATATTCCTAACATAACATGTGGTCGAGGTACGAGAAAAAAAAAATATTATAGCTTAAGTCAACCCCAACTTAGCAACAAAAAAGACCACATGAATGACCAAAAATGACATACTGCACCAGATTTCAAGAGTTGTAGAGGGGAGACATGACTCATGTTCAGTTTGAAAATTTCATGCAGATACCTCACTTTGTTGGTTGTGTACGTACATCACTGATATTTTGCCGCGGATATACCTATATAATTCAAAGTTCTTGCCAAAATATTCCTAACATAACGTGGTCGAGGTACGAGAAAAAAAAAATATTATAGCTTAAGTCAACCCCAACTTAGCAACAAAAAAGACCACATAAATGACCAAAAATGACATACTGCACCAGATTTCAAGAGTTGTAGAGGGGAGACATGACTCATGTTCAGTTTGAAAATTTCATGCAGATACCTCACTTTGTTGGTTGTGTACGTACATCACTGATATTTTGCCGCGGATATACCTATATAATTCAAAGTTCTTGCCAAAATATTCCTAACATAACGTGGTCGAGGTACGAGAAAAAAAAATATATTATAGCTTAAGTCAACCCCAACTTAGCAACAAAAAAGACCACATAAATGACCAAAAATGACATACTGCACCAGATTTCAAGAGTTGTAGAGGGGAGACATGACTCATGTTCAGTTTGAAAATTTCATGCAGATACCTCACTTTGTTGGTTGTGTACGTACATCACTGATATTTTGCCGCGGATATACCTATATAATTCAAAGTTCTTGCCAAAATATTCCTAACATAACGTGGTCGAGGTACGAGAAAAAAAAAATATTATAGCTTAAGTCAACCCCAACTTAGCAACAAAAAAGACCACATAAATGACCAAAAATGACATACTGCACCAGATTTCAAGAGTTGTAGAGGGGAGACATGACTCATGTTCAGTTTGAAAATTTCATGCAGATACCTCACTTTGTTGGTTGTGTACGTACATCACTGATATTTTGCCGCGGATATACCTATATAATTCAAAGTTCTTGCCAAAATATTCCTAACATAACGTGGTCGAGGTACGAGAAAAAAAAAATATTATAGCTTAAGTCAACCCCAACTTAGCAACAAAAAAGACCACATAAATGACCAAAAATGACATACTGCACCAGATTTCAAGAGTTGTAGAGGGGAGACATGACTCATGTTCAGTTTGAAAATTTCATGCAGATACCTCAAGGGCAGAAAAAAGCTTCTCTGCGAATGCACTCAGCAGTGAACCAGAAGACCCAGCCAGTGTGGATGAGGACTTATGGCCCTCAGACAACAAGGAGGAGCCTGAAAACAAGGATACTGACTACTTTGAGGGAATAACAGCCGACATGTTTGAAGACGAGTTTGACTGCTGTAATAAGACTGCGTACGAGGAGCCCGAGGTGGAGGCCCTACCCGATGCCACCTACGGGCTCCTGGGCAGCAGTAAGGAACTGCTGCAGCCTCAGGGTTGTATTGATGACCTCCCGCCAGAGGTGCTCAGGCAGATCCTCAGCCTCCTTCCTGCTCGTGACATGTACAAGAGCGCCACACTCGTGTGCCATCTCTGGCGTGACATGATTGAGGATGACAAGGTGAAACGAGCTATTTAAATGTCATTGGCAGCTATAAAAGAAAAGTATCAATTGGATTTATTTCCTGAAAAACGATTCCGACTGAAAACATATATTTTTTTTGCAGTTTATGCCCTTCAAGAAACAGTACTATCGCTACATGATGCACGAAGAGGTTACAGTGACGGAGGTCCACTCCTCATTGCTCGAGAGTGGAATCGTTAAACCAGCAATCCCACAGCACGAAGTCCACAACCTCGTTCTGTAAGTTTCATGTAGGATTTGGCCCGTTTTCCAAACATTAATCTTGGCTGTTTGTTCGATGACAGTTGGATGGCGCGCTATAAATTTGGCGAGAGGTTGAATCTGGCTGAGGTTCTGGAGTGTGTGAAGAGGCATCGTTTTTTCGCTCATGCCGAAGCCACCATCAGATTACAGATTCGGGATGTTCCCAAATGCCCACATTTGGAAGTTGAGGTTCAGCTGACACACTCCCACAATCGTTATATTCCCTCCCAAAGAGTTTTGATAACGTGTGTGATTCGTCTAGGGCCCCAACCCGATGGCAGCCATGGCGGTGATCTTACTTCTGAGCGAGAGCGTCGACGACGTGCAGGCTTTGGTGATCTTGCTGAACAGCTGCATGTCGTACAGTGCCGTCACTGAGTACCTCAGCCACATGGCCATGATGCTGCTCGCCGCTGTGAGGAACAACATTAAGATCAACGAGAGGTGCGGTCTATATCATTTTGAAATGTTTTCATTTTTAGAATTATTGACCCCTGCAGTTGTGGTCTTTCTGAAATACAGTAATCCATCGTTCATCGCGGGGGTCGCGTTCCAAAAATAACACGGGCAAAGTGAAATCCGTGAAGTAGCCAGCTTTATTTATTTTTTTATTATTTTACAACGCAATACTAAACTATAGAATAAAACCAAAAATCAAAACCTGTTTTAAAGCCCCAAACTCGTTTAAGACAATCATTTTAATATAGTAGTATAAAGTTGGAAACATTGTCAATCGTGTATTTCACACACATTGTTATGAGTACGTAATGAGCTCTTTCTTTTTCTGAGCAAAAAAGTTTTATAAACGGTTACGCCCGGGCATCGAATTAAAGTGAAGCCTCTTATATCATAACAATACACTTGAAATTTCAATTTACTACAAAATAAATCTGGGTCAAAGTCATATTTCCAAAGTTGTGCATTTCTCCCTTGATCTCTATTTAGGCACACAGACCGGGTGTGTGCGTTTGCTCTCTCGGCATGCCTACGAGTCACGTGATCGGCTCCCAGAGACCAACCTGTCAATCAATGTGCTTACTAGCACGTTTGCAACCTGTGTGCTGAGCTGAGCGCACTCGGACACAGGAGAGACACAGGAGAGACAAAAGCAAGCTTTTGGATCCTCTAGCCTTTTGTAATAAATTGACAAGTGAAAAATCAATAGAGTACAGCGTCAATATTTTTATTTCGAGACAACAGTAAAGCCCCTGAGCCAATCGGGATTCAGAGCACAATGTGCTGTAAAAAATATCCACACTGTAAAAAAATGCAGCGAACCCGTGAAAGATGAACCGCGATAAAGCGAGGTATTACTGTACTTGCAAAATGGCTCCAAAGCTCATAGTAGAAAGTAGTTCAGTAAAGATTCCTAATGAAAATGGCTGCTAAGTTAAAAAAAAAAAAGGTTAAAGTAATACTCCTTTAACACCATTTGGGGGTGCTTTCCAGGTTGCATTACAACATCTACTACGTTCTTCACCTGAGGGAGAATGGCCCCTTTTCTTTGAGCTCCTCGGAAGACAGGTGAGATCATCTGTTTACATTTTCTTAATACATTTTAAGGCCGTGGATTATTATTTTAGATCCAAAGTTCTTGAATAAGGGTAAGGTTAGATTTTTACAGGGTTTCAAGTGAAGAGGAACCGAATAAGAACATGAAGCGATTGGTAAATTTTGTTATAGTGATTCTGTTGCATAATTTTAACCTGTATACTGATGCAGTGATGCAGTTTTTCCTGCTTAAGTGCCAGAAACAAAATGGCTAATGTCATATAACTTCCGGCGCCGTCGCGAGTGGTAGCCTTTCCAGCAGCTCCGTGTTATTTTGTGTTACTTTTCGTTCTTTTAGCGATTTACTTTATCTCACTTGGACTACCTTCATTCTATGGATATGGACTTTAACGCACAGAAACGCGTTTACACGAGAAAGCAACTCCTTGCCCTGAAAAAGTCCCGTGCCGGTGAGATCCCACATTTACCTGACGAGGTAAGGAGACCTTATCGTGGCTGCAGAGCTGGAGCCAAGCTAAAGGCTAAGCGGCTAGCGGCGAAGTGGCCATACAAGCCTTCTGTCCCGTCTGTGATCATGGGAAATGTGAACTCACTACCAAACAAGACCGACGAACTGGCTGCGCTGGTGAAAAATATCAGAGCCTACAGGGAGTGCAGTTTGCTGTGCTTTACTGAAACGTGGCTCACGGCTAGCATCCCGGACGCCAACGTGGAGCTACCCGGCTTCAGCACAGTTAGGGCAGACAGAGACACAAAAGCCTGCGGGAAACGGAAAGGAGGCGGACTCGCTATGTACGTGAATACAAGATGGTGTAATCCCGGACATATAAATACAAAGATTTCCACCTGCTGCAGGGACATCGAACTTTTGGCCGTAAGTTTGCGTCCCTATTACTTGCCTAGAGAGTTCGGAACCGCCATTGTGGTCATTGTTTACATCCCACCGCGCGCCAACGCGGACGTAGCGTGTGACGTCATCCACTCCGCTGTGGCTAAACTACAAACACAGCACCCCGAGGCCATTCTGTTAATCACTGGGGACTTCAATCATGTGACTCTGGACAAAACATTACCTGCCTTCTTCCAGTATGTGGACTGTAACACCAGGGGAAATAGGACCATTGACCTGCTGTATGCAAACATTAAGGATGCATACAGTGCTACTCCACTGCCTGCACTGGGGAAAGCAGACCATAACCTCATTCTGCTTCAGCCCCACTACAAACCAAAAGTGAGGAGGCTACCAGCAACCACACGCTCATTCAGGAAGTGGTCTACTGAGGCAGAGCAGGCTCTGAGAGACTGCTTTGAATCTACAGACTGGGATGTACTGCAGGGGTCACATGGGGGAGACATTGAGGAGGTGGCAAACTGCACTACAGACTACATCAACTTCTGCATGGACACTGTTGTTCCTGTAAGAACTGTTCGCTGCTATGCTAACAATAAGCCCTGGATCACTAGCGACATCAAAGGCCTTCTGAACCAGAAGAAGAGGGCCTTTAAAGACGGTGATCAGCAGGAGCTAAAGCGGGTGCAGAGGGAGCTCAGAGTCCAGCTCCGGGAGGCGAAGGAGCAGTACAGGAGGAAATTGGAGCGGAAGCTGCAGAACAACAGCATAAAGGAGGTGTGGGATGGAATGAAGACTATCACCGGCTGCAGCACAAAGCGGGGTGCTGCCATGGAAGGAGATAGGGGGAGAGTCAACCAGCTGAATAACTTTTTCAACAGGTTTGACCACCCCCACTCGTTCCCACCCCGGAGTACTGCAGCTTCCCTCCTAGCTCACCCTCCCCCCCTAGACACCAGCACAGAGGAGGACATCTCCCCCCCACCCAAGATCACTGCAGCCCAGGTGTGTGGAGAGCTGAGGAGGCTGCGACCCAACAAGGCAGCAGGTCCAGATGGAGTATCCCCGCGACTGCTGAAGGCTTGTGTGTTGGAGCTGGGAGACCCTCTACAGCGCATCTTCAACCTGAGCCTGCAACGGGGGAGGGTCCCCCAGCTGTGGAAGACATCCTGCATTATCCCAGTCCCAAAGAAACCACGACCGGAGGAGCTCAACGACTTCAGACCGGTCGCCCTGACATCACACGTGATGAAGACCATGGAGCGGTTGCTGCTACACCACCTGAGGCCACAGGTCCGCCATGCCACTGACCCCCTGCAGTTTGCCTACCAGGAGAAGGTAGGAGTCGAGGACGCTATAATCTATATGCTACACCGATCCCTCTCTCACCTGGACAGTGGCAGTGGTGCAGTGAGGATTACTTTTTTGGACTTCTCCAGCGCCTTCAACACCATACAGCCTCTGCTGCTCAGTGGTAAACTGACAGAGATGGGAGTAGGCTCACACCTTGTGGCATGGATTACGGACTACCTGACAGGCAGACCCCAGTACGTGAGACTGGGGGGCTGTACGTCCGACACTGTTGTCAGCAGCACAGGAGCGCCACAGGGGACCGTGCTGTCTCCTGTCCTGTTCACCCTGTATACGTCAGACTTCCAGTACAACTCTGAGTCCTGCCACGTGCAGAAGTTTGCAGATGACACTGCTATCATGGGATGTATCAGGAGTGGGCAGGAGGGGGAGTACAGGAAACTGATCCAGGACTTTGTCTCATGGAGCGACGCTAACCATCTGGACCTGAACACCACCAAGACCAGGGAGATGGTGGTGGACTTCAGGAGGCCTAAACCCCATCCGGAACCAGTAACCATCAAAGGAGAATGTGTAGAGTTTGTCCAGACCTACAAATACCTGGGTGTGCAGCTGGACAATAAACTGGATTGGACTACCAACACAGAAGCTCTGTGCAGGAAAGGACAGAGCTGACTGTACTTCCTCAGAAGGCCGGCGTCCTTCAACATCTGCAAAAAGCTCCTGCAGATGTTCTACCAGACTGTTGTGGCGAGCGCCCTCCTCTACGCAGTAGTGTGCTGGGGAGGCAGCACCAAGAAGAAGGACGCCTCGCGTCTGGATAAACTGGTGAGGAAGGCGGGCTCGGTTGTGGGCACAGAGCTGGACAGTCTGACAACTGTGGCTGAGCGACGAGCGCTAAACAAGCTGCTATCAATCATGGACAATCCAACACATCCACTACACAGCATCATCCACAGACAGAGGAGCTGCTTCAGTGACAGATTGCTGTCACTGTCCTGCTCCACGGACAGGCCGAGGAGATCATTCCTCCCCCATGCCATGAGGCTCTTCAACTCCACCCGGGGCAGTAAAAGCTCACATTAAACTCTAAACCTCATACTCTGCACTGCACTATTCACTTTATACAAGCACCTTAATTATACTTGCACTAGACTCCCAACGATTCACACTATTCTGTTTACACTGTTAACAAGCACCTTAAGTATACTTCTGTACTGGACTTATGTGTATCTTGTGTATTTTAATTCTCATATTTTATATCTCGACTTGAGGATACTGCTGGAAATGTGAATTTCCCTACGGGGATGAATAAAGTACTATCTATCTATCTATCTATCTATCTATCTATCTATCTATCTATCCATCTATCCATCTATCCATCTATCCATCTATCCATCTATCTATCTATCTATCTATCTATCTATCTATCTATCTATCTATCTATCTATCTATCTATCTATCTCTCAATCAATCAATCAATCAATCAATCATACCATGTATCTTCTGGGGCTGCCAGATACCAGGTTTAATAAATCAGACGCAGATTTTTGAAAATTGACACTTTTTATTAAAGCGTATCGAGCATTATTCATTTGAAGCTTTGTGATGTGATTATTCAAAAATCAACGGAAATGGCAGGACCTCGTTTTGTGTTTCTGCCAGGGGCTGTAGCTTGAACATGACCTCCGAACAGCTGCGCATTGTCAGCCACGACATTCAGAAAGACCACGTGGTGAAGATCGTTGCTTTCGCAGGTACGGTGAACTCAGGCGCTTCACATTTTGAGAACTACCCGATATGTAACTCACGTCTCATGGTGAAGGTACGGGGAAGACCACCACGCTGATCAAGTATGCCGAGCTGCGGCCGCACCTCCGCTTCCTCTACGTTGCCTTCAACAAGTCTGTAGCAAGCGAGGCCTCGCAACGTTTCCCGCCTAACGTGGACTGCAAGACTGTTCACTCGCTGGCCTACAGAGAAATCGGGAGATTGTGAGAAGCGCACGCAAGGAAATGTCCATGTCGCATGGATTCCAATTTGATGTCTTTCTGTGACAGGTACCAAAGGAAGCTCGCCTTCAACCTGAATTCATTCTCCATCAACACGTTTTTGCCAAAAGGAAGAGGCGGCTTCACCAACGCCAAAGTGGTGGCCACCACTCTCAACGCCTTCATGGCTTCCGCTGACCAAACCATCAACTTGAGCCATGTGCCCAGCGCACAAGTCAGTCTTCTGGGTGTCAAGAAATTTATCACCAAAGGAGAAAAAGAGGTGAGTGAGTGCCGACTTTGTCCGCAAAAAGGAGAGCCGCAAAGGTTCTTCGCGCTGATGTTTATTGTGGTTTCGCTTTTGGCCGAAATTGTACACGTTAAACGCACATAGAGTCAAACCTCGGTTTTCAAACGCTTCTGTTCTCGACCGAATCGGTTTTCAACCAGAAATTTCGAGAATTTTACATCTCGGAACGCAACCAAAACTTCGCGACTCACTCGGGGCCGAGTAAACACGAATGCCCACGAATGCTCCGTCGCACATTCGTGTTTACTCGGCTCCCGAGTGAGTCGCGTCGCGTTTAGGTACGCTCGGCTTTTTTCGGTTTGGTCGAGAGCCGAAGTTTTGGTTGCGTTCCGAGATGTAAAATTCTCGAAATTTCTGGTTGAAATCCGATCAAAGTTCGTTCGGAGCAGGCCTGTTGGTTGTCAATCATGGTTCCAAAGAAAGCAAGATGTAAACCTGGTCAAGAAAAGAGGAAAGTAGTGCGCAAAAACCATTGAATTTAAAAAAGAATTAATAGCAAAATATGAATCAGGCGTGCGTGTGTCTGTGTTGGTTAAGGAGTTCGGGATGGCGAAATCAACGATAAGCACCATCCTAAAAAAAAGACCAACTTAAAGCAAGTGATGTTGCTCAAGGATCGAGTGTTTTTACCAAACAAAGGCCACAGGTTTTGGAGGAAGTGGAGAAGCTTTTGCTGATTGATC
The DNA here is from genome assembly GCF_059441005.1 of Hippichthys cyanospilos. Taxonomy (NCBI): domain Eukaryota; kingdom Metazoa; phylum Chordata; class Actinopteri; order Syngnathiformes; family Syngnathidae; genus Hippichthys; species Hippichthys cyanospilos. The sequence continues at coordinate 7,845,170 of NC_142390.1, forward strand.
ATGATATTTTTATTTACTGTGTGTTCAAATGATCTTTTATTATTAATTTCTGCAGTTTTTTCCCTCCAAATTTATGTCATAACCTTTAATGTTCTGGATGTTGGTAAAAATAAAACATACGAAATGTTTGCATTTTGTTTTTGTTTTTTCATCATTTTAGATAGGATATCTTTTATTAAAATAAAACACAGTGTCTATTTCTACCTTTTTTATTCATGGTAAATAGTATACAGTGCAGTTTATGGTGTAAAATGGTTAAAAAAAACTTAGAAAAAATGTTTTTTTTTTTAGACTTGGAACGGATTTAAATTATTTACATTAGTTATAATGGGAAAATCGTTTCGGATTTGGAACGAGTCAGTTTTTGAACAACCTTCTGGAACGGATTATGTTTGAAAACCGAGGTTTGACTGTACATACAAAACATAAACACATTTGGGCTGCTACAGACAAATCTGGAAAACACTTTCTTCATTTGTTTATTGAAAATAGCGTGCCATCGCGTTGTGCAGTTACATTGACAACCGCCGGAGAGCGCTCAAATTAATTTTTTTAAATCCAGATATTCAATCCAAGGTATAAAATTCTTTACACAAATGCTGAAGTGTTAGGATAAAGGAACTGTAGCATTCATATTATGTAAAACAAAGGGAAAAAAAAAAAGCTCTAACTTATCTTTTTTGTACCTGCAGTTGTACGTCAAAGATGCAAAGAACATTTGGAAAAAAATGACGGCCCTCACTGATACAGGAGGACAAGTCTACCACATGACTCATGATGGTAAGATTGGTACTTATTAAAGATGGGATGAGACCAATCCCACGAGACGAGATGTCTCACGAGTTTGAGTCCACGAAAACGAGATGAGAAATTGGCAATGCTTGTAATATAAAATAATACTTAATATATTGTAGCAGATTAGCGTGTAATGTAAACACGACAGTCATGTTTGTTTGTTTTTTGTTTTTTGCTGCATGTGAGCTAGTTTAATAAAATGGCAGATGGCGCCTTGGTGTAATTTGTTTTGTACGGTTTACAAGCTGATGTGCCAATATTTTACCATTTATTTCAAACACATCCTGTATTTCTCCTGTAGAAGTGCTTTAATTGAGTATTTTGGTGTTTTTTGTTTCGTTAAAAACAAGCAGAAACACAGAGGACCAATTAACATATAATGATGAATGACCAGATGTTATAATTTTTTTGATATTCTTTTAACCTAAATTTCAAATGAGATTTTGGCAGCTATTTCCGTACTTGTTTTTTCAACAAGACTAAGTGACGTCAGACCCACAAAAGACACTTTTGACCCACCCTGGTATGTTCAAAAGTGATCAGTAGCAACGGCAACCGTGTCAGCATCAAAGTGCGCAGTTTTGATTTAAATTTATTAAAATACCTCTGAAAAGTAGTCTAATTCACTCAAGTTCATAGGTGTGGAGCTCCAGTCCTTGAGGGCCGGTATGCTGCAGGTGTTCCGGTCTTCTCTCCTCAGCACAACTGATTCAAATGATTAGCTCATTAGTAAGCTCAGGGGGAACTTGAAAATGATCCTAATCAAGTATGTGTAGGAGAGAAAACCGTAAAACCTGCAGGATACCGGCCTTCGAGGCCTGGAGTTTGACACCTGTGCTCTAGGTGGTAATTTGCAATGAAATTTGGTTTCAGAACAACGCGGTGTTCTTTCCATTACATTTACTGTACATCATTCTGCTGTGCATTTATCTGCACTTGTGGCCCAAAAACCCATGAGGACAAAAAGTTGATCCAGTACTGCACATTGTGTTTCAACATTTTCCCTTCAGGTTACCTCAAATTATGGCAGCTCCAAAAACAAACAGTTCGCCTCTCAGACAAATATGACGTCCTTTTCATCGATGAAGCCCAGGACTGCACTCCCGGTGTGTTCCTCAGTTTCAGAGACTTCCCTTTGCCCCTCCCTCTTTCATCTTCGCCTTTGAATCTCTTCTTTAGCCATCCTAGACGTGCTGTCGATACAGAGATGCGGGAAAATTCTGGTGGGAGATCCCCACCAGCAGATTTACACCTTCAGAGGAGCCATTAATGCATTGCAGACTATGGAGCACACGCACATCTATTACCTAACACAGGTTCATCATCAGTCATGAGCAATACAAATGAATGATTGTTTCATGCCGCTGTAAATCTTCCTGTATCCAGAGTTTCCGCTTTGGCGCCGAGATCGCCTTCGTGGCTGCCAGCATCCTCACGGTGTGCAAGAAAGTCCACAAAATTCTCGTCGGGGGAAGGCAGAATGGTAAACAGCCAAAGCCACGAGCCGATCTTATGGCCGACATTATGCTTTTTTTTTTTTTTTTTTTTTAGGAGGCGTGTTTGATGAAAAATCCTGCCAGGTCCGGCGGGATCTGCAAAATGGAAAGAGTTTCAGCAAGGGAAATACTGCCATCTTGTTCAGGTGCAATATGGGCGTGTTCAGCGAAGCCGTTCGGCTTACCGAGGCCAACGCGGAGTCCAGGATTCACTTCGTAGGTGTGAGTACCACACAGATGTTGATAATAATGCAGGAAGAGGTAGGTATTGAATTTGAAAGTCACAAACTTCACGTTTTTTATTTATGGTCCATAAGAAGACGTGGCTTCAGAACGGAAAGTCAGACCTGGCTTTGCAATTAAATGGGCTTAAAGTAATCGATGAAAATGTGGATATCATTTTTTTAAATTATTTTTATTCTTGTAAAATACTGTTGTTTTCCCTTGTTTTTAGATTTCATTTGCGATGAATACGTCAATAAATAACTGTTTTAAACAGGTTAAATGTACAGTGGGCCCGCGGTTTACGAACCCCGTTTTACGTATTTTTCATTTTACGACGTGGACCGCGGCGTTTTTTTGTCGCCCTCTTACGCACAAACCTCTTACGAACCATCCAACATGCCGGTCAGTGTGTCCGCACTATTTTTTTCGCTATGCTGCATCAACAAAAACAACTTTTCTCGCATGTCACGGAAACGCCGATATGCTATTGGTCTATTAAGGTCACAGTCACGGTCTCAGTCACGGAGATGCCGGTATGCTATTGGTCGATTAAGGTCACAGTCACGGTCTCAGTCACGGAGATGACGATATGCTATTGGTCGATTAAGGTTACAGTCACGGTCTCAGTCACGGAGATGCGGATATGATATTGGCCGGCGTCACGTCAATCACAGAAATGCCGATATGCTATTGGCCGAACGCCTTCATCTAGCTTGATGGCACAGTTGGTCGGTGTGTTGTGAAGACTTTGCAAACTTTATCTGTTAGACATGGCTTCTAAAATTACCGGTGGCGATAAAGGAAGAAGTAAGAGGATGATGACAACAGAAACGAAGCAGGAGATAATTAAAAAAATACGAAAGAGGCGCACACATAGTTAACCTTGCTAGTGAGTATGGCCGTAAACGCTCGGCAATCTTCTAAGGGGCAAGAATTTCCTTGCCAGGGGACGGACCTCGGTCAACAACCAAATGGAGAGGCTTCTTCTATTATGGATTAAAGAGAAGGAAATCGCCGGTGATATGTTCTCGTTTAAGAAAATAAATCAATAAATTCTGCGGGTTGGTCTCTGCTCCCCTCCGCCTCCACCCAGCTCAAGTCACGTCGCCCCAAATGTAAATGTCATTTTTCCTTTGTATATTTATGTTGTTTAACTGTACAGTAGATTATGTTACTAATTTTTAATATGTGTATAAAGTCGTGATGTTTTTACCTAAGGTTTTTGCACGCGTTGCACGCATTCACTAATTAACATAGGTTTGAATTGCCCGTCATACGAGCAATTCGAGTTACAAGCGTAGCCGCTGAACGGATCAAGTTCGTAACACGGGGGTCCAAGGTATGTCATTAATTGAGGGTGCGCCTTATAATCCGGTGCGCCTTATAGTGCGGAAAATGCGGTACTATAATTATCTACATGTAATTCGTAAATTAACTTTATTCATGTTTATTTTCCTAGTTTTTCAGTTTGTAAGATTGCCTATTGTAAAAAAAAAAAAAATAGCTACTTATACATGTCTGCTAATATTTTGTTCTGAATGTAAAATAATATTTTTTATATCATAAAATACTTTAAATGTATGTATTAAAGTATAACGACAAAAATATATGTTTGAATGGTTTTCTTTAAGTCACCCAATTTTAAAGTGGTAAGTGTGATAAAACATTTACATGAAATCAATAAAACCAAAGCGTTGTTCTAGTTGAATGTGAATGTTGTTTTTAATCTGGCAGGGCGTGGACAACATTGGTCTGAATAAGATCAAGGACATTTGGTACCTGATGGAGAACAAAGATAACTGCAAATGTGAGCTTCTCGCGCAGCACTAGCCAATGAACGACTTTGTGATCGAAAACGATGCGTCCGTCTCCTCCTCAGTCATCAATGACCACCTGATTCGATCCTTCGCAAACCTCAAGCAAAACTCCATCGAGGCGCTGAAGATCTACGCCCAGAAGACCGAGGACCACGACCTGGAGGCCAAGCTCACAATTGTGAGCAAATACAAAAATCGCATCCCCGATTTGGTAAACAGCCTGAAGAGGCACTCTGAGGACAACATTAAAAAAGCCGGTATGATCATTTCAGATTTCAAAGGGGGGGCGGAGTCTACGGATGAGTTGTCCGTTAATGCTCTACATGACAGTAAACTTCAAATTCCTACCACAGCGAATAATTAAAAAGTAGGAGACTAAGATTAGTAGACCATGCAGATTTTTCAAAGATGAATGTAACAAAACTTCTAACATGGTTTTTTTTTTCCTGAGCATTTCAACTTGTTCACATGATTGTTCATTTTTACTGCCATAAACTGGAGAAATGGGGCAAAACAGACACTATATAGAAACAGCTAATTGTTCCTCAAACTAAACTCTTACTACCATTTAGCAAAAAAAAAAAAAAAAAAAAAAAATAGCTACAGCTCTACAGGACAAGTATAGGATGCTCTTATTACCGTATTTTCCGCACTATAAGGCGCAGCGAATTTTAAGGCGCACCCTCAATTAATGACATATTTTAAAACCTCTTACATATATAAGGCGCAGCGGATTAAAAGGCGCACCCTCCATTAATGACATATTCTAAAACCTTTTCCATATATAAGGCGCACCGGATTACAAGGCGCACCCTCAATTAATGACATATTTAAAAACTTTTTCAATCACATTATAGTAATACTCAAAGTAATAACAATAACTCAAATAATAACTATAAACTCAATGTCAAAATGAGCAACCTTGTTCAAGTGTAAACTCACAAAAGAAACAGGTAAAGCTTACTTTATCACTTCATTCCCCATCTCAATATTGATCCATATATAAGCCGTACCTGATTATAAGGCCCACCATCAGCTTTTTAAAAAAATTTAGGCTTTTAGGTGCGCCTTATAGTGCGGAAAATACGGTACTTTCAATTCACCTGTTTGGTGATTAAATATTGGCAGATAGGACAATTTTTCTTTATGTTTACGTTTGCTTGCTAAGCGTGTGCTTTTTGTCTTCTTGATGAAAAAAAAAAAAAAAACTTATCCTAGGCAATGTTTTACAACGTATTACAATTTTTGCAAAATCTCATGAGAGATCTTATCTGCTCTCATGGATATTTGTGTCTCGTCCCATTTCACAGTTTCTCAATGTTTTCTCCTCTCAGACTTCATCCTTGGCACAGTCCACAAAGCTAAAGGCCTGGAATTTGAAATTGTGATAATCAGCGACGACTTTGTCAACGTTCCCTGCGCCCGACACAACCGCCACTACTACAGAGACTTTGATTTCGGTAAGCGTTTTGCGGCGACATTTTTTATCCTAAATAGGGATTCGATTTTTTTATGCCATCTGATCTCCCAGATCGCATCCCCCACGACGAATGGAACCTAATCTATGTGGCGGTGACCCGCGCGAAAAGGACGCTGATTATCACAAGGAGCATCTACCGCATCATCACCCATTCTGGCGTAGGACACATTCCGGCACGCGGCGCACGTAGTTGGCGCCCGCCATGAAAAGACCCGCCTTCTCATCGACAGGAATACTTCTTGAAGTCGGTGATGCCGTCAAAATCGGGCGAGACTCCGCCGTGCCTCATTTCTTCGTGTCCCAACTGCATCACGCCTGGCGCCGCTTTCTCCATGTTCAGAAGACAGATGACCTATGTGAGGATAAGTCAGCGACTTTTCAGAAGCACGTTAGTTTAAAAAAGAAAAACTTCTGGAGGTGTGATTTTGATGTGCATCTTTTGGTCTCTGTCCAGACGAGCGGCTGGTCTGAAGAGGGCGCTCTGTGCGAGAGGTGTGTGTGGACTCGCGTGGGCCCGATTGCCTACCTCATGACTGATGGTGTGCTCTCCATGGCTGAACCTCCAGAGAATTTCCACCAGAATTTATACCATTTGATTTTACAGGGTGGGTGGATTTGACTGGATACGTGTATTTGTTTTACCAGTAACAGGAAATGCGTCCGTTTTGTTTCATCGCAATTTCCATTTCAAATGTTACACATTTGCTGCAGAGTTGCCAGCTGTTAATGTTATATATTTTAAAAAAAAAGTCCTGGAGAAAGAAACTTAAAGCTTTTGTGGAATAACTGAAAGGGTTATTTGTACATTTACAAAACAGTTAACATTCCTACCGCGATCGAGTTTGATGTTTCGTGGTCTGTCAAATAAATCGCCATTCTTTTTGTTATAACGTTGCAATTGCCATTGTTTTGCTCGACAATAACACCAAAATTCCACAAGATGGGGACACAGAATGATTAGCCCTTAGCACAGATTTGCGAACTCTCCTGTACGAAAAGTTGTGAATATTTGCAGACACTTCTAAATGAACCAAATTCCCTCCCGAAATTCTATCAATAAAAATCAATATTCATTGAGAGATTATTGTTATATTGAGTAACCGTTGAGATACACTGTGTAGGGATGAAGGAACCACACCAAACACTTTTTGGACTATTCCGCTTAACATTTTTTGTACATTAATGTTATACAGTTCTGGGTGTGTTTTGAGGAGGACTACCAAGATATATATATATATATATATATATATATATATATATATATATATATATATATATATATATATATATATATATATATATATGTGTATATATATATATATATATGTATGTATGTATGTATGTATGTATGTATGTATGTATGTGTATATATATATATATATACGTATATATATGTATGTATATATATATATGTATATATATATATATATATATATATATATATGTATATATATACGTGTGTGTATAAATATATACATATATATATATGTGTGTATAAATATATATATACGTATATAT